>NC_084746.1:51586747-51740046 GCF_033978785.1 Entelurus aequoreus | reverse complement strand
TATCCTTCCAGTCAGGGGTTTATTTATTTTGTTTCTATCTTCATTTGAGAACGATGCTAGCACGTTAGCTCAGTAGCTAAGTGTGTCACCGATGTATTGTCGTGGAGATAAAAGGCACTGAATGTCCATTTCGCGTGCTCGACTCTCATTTTCAAGAGGATATAGTATCCGAGGTGGTTTAAAATACAAATCCGTGATCCACAATAGAAAAAGGAGAGAGTGTGGAATCCAATGAGCCAGCTTGTACCTAAGTTACGGTCAGAGAGAAAAAAGATACGTCCATCGCTGCCTCTCAAGTCCTTCACTGTAACGTTCCTCATCTACGAATCTTTCATCCTCGCTCAAATTAATGGGGTAATCATCACTTTCTCGGTCCGAATCTCTCTCGCTCCATTGTAAACAACGGGGAATTGTGAGGAATACTAGCTCCTGTGACGTCACGCTACTTCCGCTACAGGCAAGGCTTTTTTTTATCAGCGAGCAAAAGTTGCGAACTTTATCGTCGATGTTCTCTACTAAATCCTTTCAGCAAAAATATGGCAATATCGCGAAATGATCAAGTATGACACATAGAATGGATCTGCTATTCCCGTTTAAATAAAAAAAAATCATTTCAGTAGGCCTTTAAGTGGCATGCAGCTATTTTATTATGGATTGCCTGAATCTTAAAAAAAACATGTTCCAAATCTGCACACATTTTTTGTTGGTGTGGAAAATCCCATATTAGAGCGCATTAGAACTATGAAAAAAACTGCGACTTATAGTCCGAAAAATACGGTATACAGGTCTGCAGTTCCCTGGAGGAGCCTAGGTCAAAAAATGAAGGACTCCTCAACTGGAGAAGCCAAACCATCAGTTTTATATTCCTACTAGGGTTGTACGGTATACTGGTATTAGTAATAATAATAATAATAACAATAGATTTTATTTGTAAAAAAAAAAAAAAGCTGAGTAAACAACCTCAAAGTGCTACAGTGTATTACAAAAAAAATAAAAAGATAATAAAAAAATAAATACAATAAAAACTAGAACAGCCAAATAGCTAGAACTAGTATGCATATATCTAAAAAAAATATGTTTTTTAAAAAAAAGAAGGGTTCTTAAGCCTTTTTTTTAAAAGCATCCACAGTCTGTGGTGCCCTCAGGTGGTCAGGGAGAGCGTTCCACAGACTGGGAGCGGCGGAGCAGAAAGCCCGGTCTCCCATTGTCCGTAGCTTTGTCCTTGGAGGTTGGAGGAGGTTAGCATGTTCGGAGCGGAGGTGTCGTGTGGAGGATTTGGGGGTAAATAGTTCTTTGAGGTAGAGGGGGGCATTTCCATGGAGGCTCTGGTTAGTATATTATTATTACTGGTTAGTACATTATTATTACTATATTAGTATAGTACGGCGATACTAATGAACCATATTCGGTACTGTGGGTTCTTCTGACCACAAAGATCCTCTGGTGAGCCCGGTAGTGTGGTGCAACAATGTTTTATTGTGCGCACACGCGCCAGGTCAGCACTCTTTTTCATCAACTTTTCAGTCTTTCGGCCGCTTTTCCTCTTACGGCGTGGTCTCGTGGCTCCTCTAGCTCAAACTCCAACTCCAACTGACTTGTCTCGTCTCGGCTGCTGCTAATAAGCATGGCGGGTGATGGGATGATCAGCCCCAGCTTGGTAATCCAATCACCTGCCAGCTATGCTTCGAGGCCGGTCCTTCCACACCCCGCTCCGCGGCAGGCCCGCAGACCACGCCCCCCTCCACAGGTACTATACCGCCTCTGAAAAGTACCGGTCCGCCACACCCCATCTGAAGAGGTAAACAAGCAAGTTAAACTAAAGAAGAGTAAATGCAGATTTAAATGGTGCACTATGTTACCTTCTTTATGAGTTTGTTTACTACATTACCAATTAGTAACTTTAACTTGTTTGCATTATTATTGCAAATACTTTCAACATGTGCACTTACTTCTTACTATACTTACTGTCCCCAAGTTCTGAGCAAATTAATGACTTGCAGTCCAGTAAAACATTTAAAAACGTTCCAATATGACATTCTGACTATAAAATTGCATTTGTGTTCAAATATTGGGGTGTTTTCTTCAGCAAATTTTATTTATGCGGCAAAAAAAAACAAAAACATGATTAATCATGATAAATCACAGATCTAGAGTGTGATTAATATGATTAAAAAATAATCACTTAACAGCCTTAATATAAATATATGTATATATATATATATATATATATATATATATATATATATATATATATATATATATATATATATATATATATATATATATATATATATATATATATATATATATATATATATATATATATATATACTGCGATGAGGTGGCGACTTGTCCAGGGTGTACCCCGCATTCCGCCCGAATGCAGCTGAGATAGGCTCCAGCACCCCCCCGCGACCCCAAAAAGGGACAAGCGGTAGAAAATGGATGGATATATATATTCTGTATATATATATATATATATGTATATATATATATGTATATATATATGTATATATATGTATATATATATGTGTATATATATATATGTGTGTGTATATATATATATATATATATATATATATATATATATATATATATATATATATATATATATATATATATATATATATATATATATATGTATATATATACATATATATGTGTATATATATACTGTGTATATATATATATATATATATATATATATATATATATATATATATATATATATATATATATATATATATATATATATATATATATATGGTGGAGTTTACTCTTTTAAATGCTTACTATTGTCGCAATATGGTTGTTAAAGTTGAGGATTTCTGATCGTTTGGGAGGGCACCATGGTGGCATCTGTGTGCCTGTTTTTGGCAGAGCAGTGCAGACAGCACAGTTCTGCTTTTTAAAAAAATAAAAGGTTGATCCTTCACCCCTTGTTCTGTTTGTTTGATATACAATACTTTATATTATGTTCAAAGTCTACTAACCTTCACTAAAATAGGGACTTTTGTCGAGGCTGGAACGCATGATTCATATTTATGTTGTTTCGTATCGGGAACTCTGCTTCACTATACAAACTTTTGTTTCTGTTCAAAAACCATTTAAGTTCGTAAATGAAAGGTTCCACTCTATAATTGATATGCATGTTCATATATTTGTTTATATTTTCAGGCTTATGTATAAGCATTCTTATGCTTGGTGCAGGAAAACATGATTTAATGTCCAAAAAATCAAGAAAAAACACAAAGGAGGAGCCAGGAACAGGTAAACTGGAAACAGGGAACAGGAACCAGCAAACAGGAAACGAGGAACAAAAAGACAGCAAACAGGAAACGAGGAACAAAAAGACAGCAAGCTGCAAACAGCTACAGGATACAGCTTACAGATAGTAGTTTACAGCTACAACGACAATACTCCAGCACTGACTGGAGGGCAAGGCAGGTCTAAATAGCAGCCGGCTGATTGGCACCAGGTGTGGCCAGGTGCCAATCAGCTGCAGCTGAGGGGAAACAGCGCTCAGGGAGAAAAGCAGGAAACTGAACCAAAATAAGAGCGCTGACAGGAAATGAAAACAAACAGAGGAAAAACCAAAACATAACTAAACTGTCAGTGACAAACCTGACACTATGATCGTGTGCCGCCGAACATGCTCGTCTGCTCGTAAACCAGCAATGACACGACGTGACGAACGCGGGGGAGGGGGGGAGGGGGGGGGGGGTCTTTTTACCGAAAATGATTCATTAGTATCGCGGTACTATACTAGTACCGTACAACCTTAGTGTCCAACAACAATCCCCAGTTGAATAAAGCAAGCACGTGATGCTCTTGTTTACGGTCGCCAACTTTCATCCCTTCATCAGCCGTCATGTGATCACATCCTTCAGGGTCCGTTACCGCCGTCGCCGGTTAAATTGCATCTGAAAGATCTCATCTCGGCGAGGTCTCCTCGGTGCACACCAGCCCTCCGAGTCTCTCTCGTTCTTCCTCACGTCGACGAGGCGGCGCCCTCCGACAGCAGACAGAAGTCGTCTGTCAGACGCCAGAGAAGCTGCACCGGCGTAGAAGATGGAAGTGACACTTTTTTTTACCCCGCCCTTTTAACGCATCAACGCCTCGACACTACCAGACCATCTCAAGCACACATCTTCTTCTTGGCGTAATTGCCTTCTAGTTGCATGTTGATCTTTTTACTTCTATGTTGCAGCAGGAAATGACACAACTCAACAAAGTGTGCAAATAAACTGAAGCTGCATAGATCTACGTGGCAGGCGGCACACAGAGGCCTCACTTTTTGTTTTTTTTAAATCCCACAAAAATCGAGGCTTCAGCATATTCTAAAAGTAAAATTGAATCATTACAAATAAAATGTATTATTAGATATGGCACACGTTTGCTATGTCGGCTGTAATTGTTCAGATTTTTTTTTACTTAAACGGGAATAGCAGATCCATTCTATGTGTCATACTTGATCATTTCGCGATATTGCCATATTTTTGCTGAAAGGATTTAGTAGAGAACATCGACGATAAAGTTCGCAACTTTTGCTCGCTGATAAAAAAAAAGCCTTGCCTGTAGCGGAAGTAGCGTGACGTCACAGGAGCTAGTATTCCTCACAATTCCCCGTTGTTTACAATGGAGCGAGAGAGATTCGGACCGAGAAAGTGACGATTACCCCATTAATTTGAGCGAGGATGAAAGATTTGTGGATGAGGAACGTTACAGTGAAGGACTTGAGAGGCAGTGATGGACGTATCTTTTTTTGCTCTGACCGTAACTTAGGTACAAGCTGGCTCATTGGATTCCACACTCTCTCCTTTTTCTATTGTGGATCACGGATTTGTATTTTAAACCACCTGGGATACTATATCCTCTTGAAAATGACAGTCGAGAACGCGAAATGGACATTCAGTGCCTTTTATCTCCACGACAATACATCGGCGAAATGCTTTAGCTACGGAGCTAACGTGATAGCATCGTGCTTTAACTGCATATAGAAACAAAAAAAATAAACCCCTGACTGGAAGGATAGGTAGAAAAT
Organism: Entelurus aequoreus; assembly: GCF_033978785.1. NCBI lineage: Eukaryota > Metazoa > Chordata > Actinopteri > Syngnathiformes > Syngnathidae > Entelurus > Entelurus aequoreus. The sequence continues at coordinate 51,735,002 of NC_084746.1, read as the reverse complement.
CAACAATACTATTAAACCGTGGACATGTAAATACACGGTTAATGCTTTCCAGGAAGGTTAACAATGCTGTGCTAACGACGCCATTGAAGCTAACTTAGCAACCGGACCGCACAGAGCTATGCTAAAAACATTAGCTCTCCACCTACGCCAGCCAGCCCTCACCCGTGCTCACCTGCGTTCCAGCGATCGGCAGAAGGACGAAGGACTTCGCCCGATGCGTTTGGCGGCCCGGAGACGTAGGAAGTCAAGGTGAGGTCGGCGGCTAGCGCGTCTGCTCTCCAACGAACTCCTCCTGGTTGTGTTGCTGTAGTCCGCTGCTTCTTTGCAGCCTTCATTGTTCATTAAAAAAATTGCAAAAGATGTCCAGAATACTGTGGAATTATGAAATGAAAACAGAGCTTTTTGTATAGGATTCTACGGGGTACCATAACTTCCGTTACTCTGACTTCGTCACGCGCATACGTCATCATACCGCGACGTTTCAGCCGGATATTTCCCGGGAAATTTTAAATGTCACTTTATAAGTTAACCCGGCCGTATTGGCATGTGTTGCAATGTTAAGATTTCATCATTGATATATAAACTATCAGACTGCGTGTTCGGTAGTAGTGGCTTTCTGTAGGCCTTTAACTGTCATGTCTTTTGGATCATGTTTTGTTTAGTTATTGGACTCTTTAGTTTATGTTACGCTCCATTGTTTTTGTTTCCATGACTACTCATTGGTTTCACCTGTCATGCATTTGGACTCACGCACCTGTCCCTAATCATGCCACTGTTATTTAAGCCTGTCTTTTTCTGTTGATCGTCCTGGTGACATTATCCTTACTACCTCTGCTACCAATTCCAAGCCATTGTTCCCTGCACGTTTTTTCATGCCACAGTAAGTGTTGTATATTTCATGTTTATAGTTTTTGCCTTTGTGCAAGTTTTTGTTTCGTTAGCCAAGTTATTGTACTTCCGCCTTGTGCGCGCTTTTCGTTTGTTCTTTTTGTTAGTGTAAAAATAAACATGTCCTTACCTTCACGTCTTGCCCGCGCCAACTTTCCTTTGCGTTCCGGGAAAACACAACACCCCAAGGTCCACGTATTGACAGTTAACCATATATTGATGACCTACGGCAGTGTTTTTCAACCTTTTTTGAGCCAAGGCACATTTTTTGCGTTGAAAAAATGCGGAGGCACACCACCAGCAGAAATCATTAAAAAACAAAACTCAGTTGACAGTAAAAAGTCGTTGTCGCAATTGTTGGATATGACTTTAAAGCATAACCAAGCATGAATCAATATAGCTCTTGTCTCAAAGTAGGTGTACTGTCACCACCTGTCACATCACGCCCTGACTTATTTGGAGTTTTTTTGCTGTTTTCCTGTGTGTTGTGTTTTAGATCTTGTCTTGCGCTCCTATTTTGGTGGCTTTTTCTCTTTTTTTGGTATTTTCCTGTAGCAGTTTCATGTCTTCCTTTGAGCGATATTTCCCACATCTACTTTGTTTTAGCAATCAAGAATATTTCAGTTGTTTTTATACTTCTTTGTGGGGACATTGTTGATTGTCATGTCATGTACAGATGTACTTTGTGGACGCCTTCTCTGCTCCACAGTAAGTCTTTGCTGTCGTCCAGCATTCTGTTTTTGTTTACATTGTAGCCAGTTCAGTTTTAGTTTTGTTCTGCATAGCCTTCCCTAAGCGTCAATGCCTTTTCTTGGGGCACTCACCTTTTGTTTATTTTTGGTTTAAGCACTAGACACCTTTTTACCTGCACACCGCCTCCCGCTGTTTCCGACATCTACAAAGCAATTAGCTACCGGCTGCCACCTACTGATATGGAAGAGTATTACACGGTTACTCTGCCGGGCTCTAGACAGCACCGACACTCAACAACAACACATCATTTGCAGACTATAATTACTGCTTTGCAAAAAATATTTTTAACCCAAATAGGTGAAATTAGATAACATCAATGATTTCTTTTTACACTTGCATGAAAATTATATAATAATTAAATAATAATTATATATAATAATAATATAATATATTATATTATATATATATATATGTATATATATAATATATAATATAATAATAATAATATGAGCAAAAAGGACAATGCGCCTTTGAGATGCGGTTGTAAGAGAACGGGTGATTATTTGTGCAGAACACTCAACCGAGTGCTTGTGAGTACAGCGCTATTGTCAGCTGAGAAAAGACAAGACAAATATTGATACGCAGTCAGATCACGAAGTCAGATAATCTTGTTGAGGGAGTAAATGATCCATAACAAAGCGGCGGCAAGCCTGCTGGCTCAGAGAAGCACAAACATGCTGGCGCTCAGCACTAAAATGACTTTGGACACAAAATGTCATCTTCGTCCGCCGTCAAGCAGGACTTTTCTTTGGATCAGCATACTTCAAATCAAAAGGGAAGCAGCTGTGAGTGGAACTTTAGAGTGCCACTTTTGGAGGAGGAGGATCACTCACAATCGACCAGTGGCCTCACCTCATGTATTAAAACTGCTGTTGATTTTTTGTTTTACTAAAAAAATGGTGAACAAATCCAGAAAACGTAGTAGGCACACATTTTTTTTTAAATGTGCTCATGCATTAATCCAAGCAGAGTTCTTTTGTACATGGTAAATGGGTTATACATTTCCACCTTCAAGGTACTCAAAGCGCTTTGACACTATTTCCATATTCACCCATTCACACACTGATGGCGGGAGCTGCCATGCAAGGCCCTAACCACCATCAGGAGCAAGGGTGAAGTGTCTTGCTCAAGGACGCACCATGAAAAAGACCCGAATCGGCACGTTCATCGGCAGTGCGCCTTATAATCCAGTGCGCCTTATGAGCCGAAAAATACGGTATTTGTTGTCATGCCCCCCCTTCGGGACATCATTTTTCCCACGACCCCCCCCCCCCTCAAAATAGAAATAAAATTGAGAACCTGATATCAATGATTTTTTACTTCTTCACCTGTACAAACCACTCTCTGAGTTGCTGGCACCAGCACCGACATGCCGCCTCGCTGAAAACTTGTGTAATGTTTTCTCACGACACCCAGTCATGCCCGCCCCACTAAGAAGTACTGGTCTAATTATTTGTAATACTTTAAAAGATATCTACAGTATATTTCATGTACGTACGCTCTGCTTTTCCTCTTTGTTCCGGAGGACACGACGTCCACAGTTTCCAAAAACAATTTCGAAATGTGGACTCGTCAGACCACAGAACGCTTTTCCACTTTGCATCAGTCCATCTTAGATGAGCTGCGGCGGCGTTTCTGGGTGTTGTTGATAAATGACTTTCGCTTTGCATTGTAGAGCTTTAACTTGCACTTGCAGATGTGGCGACAAACTGTAGTTGCTGACAGTGGTTTTCTGAAGTGCTCCTGAGCCCATGTGGTGATATCCTTTACACACCGTTGTCGGTTTTTGATGCAGTGCCGCCTAAAGGACCGAAGGTCACGGGCATTCAATGTTGGTTTTCAGCCTTGCCGCTTACGCGCAGTGATTTCTCCAGATTCTCTGAACCTTTTGATGATATTACGGACCGTAGATCAAGGGTCACCAACCTTTTTGAAAGCAAGAGCTACTTCTTGGGTAGTGATTAATGCGAAGGGCTACCAGTTTGATACACACTTAAAGGCCTACTGAAAGCCACTACTACCGACCACGCAGTCTGATAGTTTATATATCAATGATGAAATCTTAACATTGCAACACATGCCAATACGGCCGGGTTAACTTATAAAGTGACATTTAAAATTTCCCGGGAAATATCCGGCTGAAACGTCGCGGTATGATGACGTATGCGCGTGACGAAGGCAGTTGAACGCGTCATCTTGGAATAGGTCCCTCCCAATTTAAACAGCTCTGTTTTAATCGCTAATTTCCACAGTATTCAGGACATCTGTGTTGGTGAATCTTTTGGAAATTTGTTCAATTAACAATGGAGACTGCAAAAAAGAGAGTTGTAGGGAAGCGGTGTGTTGCTGCTGGATGTAGCAACACAAACCAAAACACAACCGGTGTTTCATTGTTTCTTTTCCCAAAAGATGGCGGCCAAGCTTTACTATGGAACAAAGAAGTCAAGCGAACACGGTTGGATTGGACGACACATACGAAGTACAGTGTATTATGCAGCGAACATTTCGAAAGATCATGTTTCGAAGAGGGTCCCTTGCGAATGGCAGAAATGGGAATCAGCACTCGTCGACTCGTGCTGAAGAAAGGTGCGAAGCCAACTATTTTCGATAGACCACGGACAAGTCCGGAGCACCCGACCCCCTCCACAAGCGGACAGACTGGGCACATGAGGTCTGCATTTGCCAAAAGGGAAAGGAAGAGGGTAAGAATCTTGATATCCAGTTTTCATAGTCAGACTACACTGTTCCAATATCCATTTCTTTGTTCTCAATTGTTGAAACCCCCCCACCTCCACACCCCGGATTGTAAATAATGTAAATAATTCAATGTGATTATCTTGTGTGATGACTGTATTATGATGATAGTATATATATGATAGTATATATCTGTATCATGAATCAATTTAAGTGGACCCCGACTTAAACAAGTTGAAAAACTTATTGGGGTGTTACCATTTAGTGGTCAATTGTACGGAATATGTACTTCACTGTGCAACCTACTAATAAAAGTCTCAATCAATCAACCAAAACTAACACACACAGTCATAGACTACTCCAGTGGTTCTCAACCTTTTTTCAGTGATTTTCCCCTGTGAACATTTTTTTAATTCAAGTACCCCCTAATCAGAGCAAAGCATTTTTGGTTGAAAAAAAGAAAAAAAATACAGCACTATGTCATCAGTTTCTGATTTATTAAATTGTATAACAGTGCAAGATATTGCTAATTTGTAGTGGTCTTTCTTGAACTATTTGGAAAAAAAGATATAAAAATAACTAAAAACTTGTTGAAAAATAAACAAGTGATTCAATTATAAATAATATTTTGTACACATAGAAGTAATCATCAACTTAAAGTGCCCTCTTTGGGGATTGTAATAGAGATCCATCTGGATTCATGAACTTAATTCTAAACATTTATTTTGTTGAAGTATTATTCAATAAATATATTTATAAAGGATTTTTGAATTGTTGCTATTTTTATAATATTTAAAAAAAATCTCTCGTACCCCTTGGCATACCTTCAAGTATCCCCAAGGGTATGCGTACCCCCATTTGAGAACCACTGGACTACTCCATGAACAATGAAATAAATTAACAATAAAATAGTCTACATATAATTATTGCTTCAAGTTCTAGTCAAGTTCTTCTGCAGTATAAAGTATCGTACATTTACTGACATTACTGTCAATAGTGTCAATACTGTCAATAGATTACAATAGACAATAATATAAAGTATTGTACATTTGTACATTTACAGACAATAGATCAGATCATGGACAGTACGACTACGGCATCAGTGGCGGATGCGGTGGATGAACCAATGGCAATGGCACTAGATTTGCCTGATGAGGAGGGCGATCAAGATCAGGTTCGATTTGTTTTCCTAATCAATGTTCAAATGGATTACAGTTCAAGCCCAATCCAAAAGTATTCATAATTAATGTAAATGAGGTATCCATATTACATGTAGCTGTTTCTCCATTTCCAGGGAAATACAAGAGAACAAGGATGCCAGACGGACTGGGTACCGATTGGGACAGCACCAACAGCAATGACCAGTAGCAAGAGCACCCAAACAGGGAAAATACATCATAGATCAAAGGGTATGTCTATTTCGGTGACGAACATGATTCTGCACATCACAGTACACATTGCACGCTGCCTGTGCAGAGTAGAGTAGACAGATAAATTAGGTGATTCAAAGACAATAATTATTATGTGATTCTAGTTTAATTTTAACAGATTATATAAAACAACTTGTGCTTGATTTTATTGCTAGGACACCAGGTGACCCCAGATATCCTCGAGAGGGTTAGAGCTCGGCCGGCCAGGGTTAGTGAAGTCCCATTGTCAAGTGTAGCAGCTCCATCTGACAGCCCCGAGATGCAGACTAACATAGCAGCTCCAGGTGTGTCTGGAATGCAAGCCAAGCTACGACCACCTCCTGCATTGTTTGATGAAGGACCAGCATCAAGTCCCACTGCGCCTTTTGTTGGTGGTTCTTCCGATGACAGCTATGTGCCGAGTGAGTCAACGACATCGGATCCGTGTCAATCTGACGGGTCGCCAGATCGCCCATGTACTCACCAGATGCGTGAAGAGGGCTGCCACAAGGAACCGAAGTACATCATCTTTGAGTCGTGCCTCCAGAGTCTCGTCAAGTGGTGTCACTGTCCAGTCTGTGGCAGCCAGGACATAAGCCCTTCTTGGGATTCGAACGGTACACAGCTGACCATGACTCTTCAATGTGCATCATGTGACCAGAGGAGTAGTTGGAGCAGCCAGCCAAACATTGGCCCTTATGCCGCGGGCAACATCCTGCTGTCTGCTGGCATCCTCTTCGCTGGGGCATCTTCTGGCAAGGTGTTGCAAGTGCTGAACAGCATCGGAGTGGTCACGTATGTGAAGAGGACATTTTTCAACCACCAGGAGCTCATCCTGCAGCCAGCCATCAAAAAGGTGTGGGAGGAACAGCAACGGACGCACCTCACCATGCTGCAGGTGGAAGGCCGACCCCTCGTCCTTGGTGGTGATGGGCGAGCAGACAGTCCGGGACACAGCGCCAAGTTCGGTACCTACACCACAATGGAGCTTGTGGCCAATGTGGTTCTCGACCTTCAGGTTGTACAGGTACGACCATATAATCTCACTAAAACACTAGTAACACAATAAGCAGATAAGGGATTTTCCAGAATTATCCTAGTAAATTTGTCTAATAACATTAACCATTTCAATGTATACTAAGCCCCTTTTTCATTTTTTTCTTTGCTCATTCCTTTTCTGTTATATATATTTCAGAGCAACGAATGTCTTGGCAGCTACCATATGGAGATGGAAGGACTGAAGAGGATGGTGGAACTGCTGATCAGCTGGGACCTGGATGTCGGGGTGCTGGTGACAGACAGACACAGACAGATCGCTAAATGGATTCGTGAAAACATGCCCAATACACGGCACTGCTATGACATCTGGCATGTTGCAAAATGTTAGTTGGATTATTTGTATGCATGACAAGTTGTGAAGTAGTGTGTACATATCAGTGATCAGATGAATGCGATATTGTATTTAATCCACAAATTTCTGTTTTTTTCTGTTTGTAGCCATCGGAAAGAAACTGAAGGCCATCGCCAAGCATAAGGACTGTGAAGACCTGAAGCCCTGGGTGCAAAGTATAATCAACCACCTCTACTGGGCAGCAGTGTCTACACCGCCTGGAGAGGGGGAACTTCTGGTTGCCAAGTGGAAGTCTGTGGAGCGAAACATTCAGAACATCCACAAGGACCATGGCGACCTCTTCCCAATTTGTACTCATGGACAACTGCAACGGCAAAAGAAATGGCTCAAACAAAGTGAGTAGGCAAATAAGTTGCCCGAAAGCAGTGAGGGACTAGCAGTATTTTCCTGCACATCTTTTGAAAGTCAAAAAATTCAGATAAACTTGTAAGTAAATAACCAGTTTAAGTTGACTGGAACATTTTTGTAGAAACGTTGTTCTATTTTAAATTTATGTTTAGGTTCACGCTCAGCAGTGAAACTGGAGGAGGTGGTCAACAACAAGTCCCTGCTAAAAGATATCGCCATGCTGTCGGGTGAACACCAGACTTCCAAGGTGGAGGCGTTCCATAGCCTTGTCATACAGGTGAGAATTAGACTGATCGCCTGTAGGTGGTGTCGGTGGTTACCACCTGCCACTAGGACTTTGGTGGCCAGGGAGCAAAATACTAGAGCATACTAAATGAAGCCTTGATACAGTCAGTGTAAGCAAGAGAATGTTGGAGGTCCAACATAGTGGCTGGCATCTTGGTGAGAAAGATTGCAAACAATTCTGGCGTGGTGTTAACATTGAAAACAAAACAGCTTCATTACTGCAGGAGATCAAGCTTTAATAGCTGACTATTAACAGTTTAATACACAAACATTTGTATTCAAATTTACAAACAATTTATAAATTTACACACACATTGTATGGACGCATGACTGAATAAAGTGTCTTTTATCTTATACAGTTCGCACCGAAAATGTATGTCTTCTCATACATCGGAATGCTGTGCAGGTATGTTTCCACACTAATCTAAGTGTCACTAGTGTGTGCCATACTTTAGTACTAATTATTACATTATTCTGTTACCACACCTAGGAACCTGCTTGCTGGGCTGCACTGGAACGAAAATTCGAGCCGCCCTATAGCCACTACACAAGCGGGTGCTGAGCGCTATGCAGTACGCTACCCGAAGTATAAAGCAGGGGGCCATGTGGTCAAGAAAATCGCGACAGAGCCAACATACCGTAAGTGTAGAGGACACAAAACATGTAAACACTTGACACTTTGTATCATGATAATAATACTGTCAAGTTTCACTCTCCATGAGTATATTATGTTGTGAGCAGGAACATGTACAATTGTATTTTGCAGGCTACGTAGATGACTTGATCAGGGAGGTTGTTGCTGGCTGCAGACAGACCCCTGACGAGAGAACACCACTCAGCGTCACTGTGGATGTGCCTCCCTTCCTCTGCGATGAACTGGAGAAGCCAGACAAGGAGGAAGCCATCGCCAAGCACAGGAGTCGCTTCGGTAAGTGTGAAATGCCCTCCCGGTAACAGTTAGAGATGCTACCTCAGTAGAAGCATTTAAGTCCCATCTTAAAACTCATTTGTATACTCTAGCCTTTAAATAGACCCCCTTTTTAGACCAGTTGATCTGCCGTTTCTTTTCTTTTCTCCTCTGCCCCCCCCCCCCACGTGGAGGGGTTATTCCGGTGACCATGGATAAAGTGCTGGCTGTCCAGAGTTGGGACCCGGGGTATACCGCTCGCCTGTGCATCGGTTGGGGACATCTGCGCTGCTGACCCGTCTCCGCTCGGGGTGGCCTCCTGCTGGCTCCACTGGACCCTCACTAATATGTTAGACCCACTCGACATCCATTGCTTTCGGTCTCCCCTAGAGGGGGGGGGTTACCCACATATGCGGTCCTCTCCAAGGTTTCTCATAGTCATTCACATCGACGTCCTACTGGGGTGAGTTTTCCTTGCCCGTGTGTGGGCTCTGTACCGAGGATGTCGTTGTGGCTTGTGCGGCCCTTTGAGACATTTGTGATTTAGTGCTATATAAATAAACATTGATTGATTGACTGATTGATTGATTGATTGATTTTATTGATTAAGTACAGTGGCCATGTAGATTCTGTTGCAGTCACTGCACGTCTTGGAACCCCGTGTAGTCCATCGATGGGAATGTTGTCCTAATCTTATGTACTACACAAGCTGGTAGTACCACCCTTATGTCCTTTCCCAGATATCCCCAGCAGAAGCGGACAAACTGTCGATAGGCTGTGTGTCGTCTCCGCCTGCAAGTAGCAAATGATGGCAGCTGTTATTATCCGGACATGGATACACAGTGACTCACTGTTCTCTGAGATTCAAAAGACATTGTCATGCATTCTATTCATTTGTCATTTACTGTTGCAGTAAATTGTAAATATTGTTGACATCTACGGTCCATCTATGTAATACTTCTATGATATATAATGTCATGTGCATTGTAGCACAGTACATTTCACAGAATAAGAATAAGATAAGAAAGTGCTCATTCTGACTTATCTTCCAAAGGTTGATAGAATAAAGAATTATTTAAACTTATTAGTGCCTCACTCATTTTGCTGTTGCTGCAGCATGCCATATTGCTGTTTGTAGGCGTTATACGCTGTCTGCAGCACCCATTCATCCAGACACACAGATGGAAAGCCATGGTGGTCTATGATGCACGTCTTCACCCCCTCCTCCTCCATCGTTCTGGTCACTGCCTCTATTTCACTACAGCAGACACACTCAGCCACTGTCTCCATGTTCACACAGTTTTGACATGTACACCTGGAAATAGAAATGTTCATAATATTTGTAAATCAATTCATATTATTGACACCTGCAATCTGCAAACATGTGGAATAATTAATATTATCATTGTCTTGTTGTGGATCTTATTAATCTGCATGCATATTTTTAGTATTGCCGGTATATGGAGCTGTGGCCCATAGAAATAATGGGTAATTAATTAGGTTTGACATTGTGTCAATGATAGATACTTAGTGTATAGATAGGCCTGGGGTGTAAGTTGTAACACTAACAGTAACAGTGCAAGACTAGGCCACAAACTAAAACTAGTCTATAAATAAATAACATATTACCATTCTGTATTCTCAAGGCGATCTATGTCGTGTGCTCCTCCAGCATCAATAGCAGCAGCGTCCTCCTGACCGTCTTCATCAGCGTCGGGTTCAAAGCGATATGGCTCTATCCCTCTCACAGCTTCTTCCCTATCTGAATCGCTTCCACTCCCCACTAGTCCTTCACTTGCACTTTCCTCATCCACAAATCTTTCATCCTCGCTCAAATTAATGGAGAAATCGTCGCTATCTCGGTCAGAATCGCTCTCAGATCTGGCGGCCATCATTGCAAACAATAGGGAGCTTTGCGGATATGTTCAATTGTCCACGTCACGCTACTTCCGGTAGGGGCAAGGCTTTTTTTTGTCAGATACCAAAAGTTGCTATCTTTATCGTCGTTTTTCTATTCTAAATCCTTTCAGCAAAAATATGGCAATATCGCGAAATGATCAAGTATGACACATAGAATAGATCTGCTATCCCCGTTTAAATAAAAAAATTTCATTTCAGTAGGCCTTTAAATAAATTGCCAGAAATAGCCAATTTGCTCAATTTACCTTTAACTCTATGTTATTATTAATAATTAATGATATTTACACTTAATTGAACGGTTTAAAAGAGGAGAAAACACGAAAAAAAATGACAATTAAATTTTGAAACATAGTTTATCTTCAATTTTGACTCTTTAAAATTCAAAATTCAACCGAAAAAAAGAAGAGAAAAACTAGCTAATTCGAATCTTTTTGAAAAAATTAAAAAAATAATTTATGGAACATCATTAGTAATTGTAATTGTGTGGGGGCGTGTCCAGATGCGCTCACAGTGGAGCCGCTGAGTGCTCCCGCAGAAGAGGGCGAAACATACGAGACGACTTGCAATCTTCTGGATTGCCAGCTGTCCCTTTGCACAGATAGAAAAATACAACTTCAGCACAATTGATAATAACTATAGCAACGGCCCTTAAGCAAAAGAATCCCCTTTAAAATACTCCTCACCACCTACAAGGCACTCCATAACCTGGCTCCACCCTACCTCTCTGACCTCCTCCAGCCACACGTCCCGTCCCGTTCCCTCAGGTCTAGTGATGCCGGCCTCCTGGAGGTCCCCAAGACCAGGCGCCGAACCTGGGGCGACAAGGCCTTCTCCGTGGCTGTCCCCTCTCTCTGGAACGCTCTCCCCAGGCACATCAGAGATGCCCCCTCCCTCCCTACCTTCAAAACCACCCTAAAAACTCACCTCTTCACATTAGCCTTTCCAAACTGACCCTGCCCTTGGTGTTTTTTTATTCTCAGGTATTATTATTATTATTATTAATATAAGAGTTGTGTGATAATATATACATAATTATTCAAACAGCCTCTCATGGTCCCCCTGACACGGCGCAATGATGATTAGGAGAGTTTAACATCATTTGGAGTGATAAAAAGGCGAGGAAAAAACTCAAACTGATGCAGTCTCCCACCACAATCACAACTACAACTCATTTGCTCTTCTCTAATAAGCCTGAAAGAATCAAAAAAGCACATCACTTACGGACCGTTTCTTTTTTTCCAGATCATTATGCAATTCTCTCTTCAAGAAAACACTCCAAACAATGCTTTGAAAAGTTATTGAACAACCGAGGCAATCAACTGAAAATGAAGGAGGCACCAAGGAGGACTGGGAAAATAAGATGTCATGTGGAGACACAGACATATGTTCAAAATGATTTATTTTGAAAACTCAGCAAGTTTGCCAGTCCTTATCACAACAGCAAACAACAGGACAAATAAATCAGCATTCCCACAACAACGGCTCAATCCAGACTGTTTGAAACTAGTGAACTTGAGAGACCAAGTGCTTCAAAACATATTGAACCAGGTCTGACTACAGATAAGCAAAGATATATATATATATACACGTGTATGAGCATTCAACTAACGCTCGAAACGCTAAAAGCCAAAGCAATTTTTTCATCACAATTCTGAAAAATAATAGTAGATACTGTCACGAGTGGGTCGCATCTTTCTGCGGGGTCGTTCTCCCGGGGTGCAGACGGACAACTCCGGACAAAGCGTGAAGGTAGGGGATGATTTATTGCTCATAAATCATACATCGTAGATACAAACGGACAAAAACAAAACTAAAGGGATGCGTGCCGATCGCACGGGAAGCTGAGGTAACCACTTAGCACAGGAATCATAGAGGCTAAGGTAACCACTTAGCACAGGAATCATAGAAGCTAAAGTAACCACTTAGCACAGGGATCATAGAAGCTAAAGTAACCACTTAGCACAGGGATCATAGAAGCTAAAGTAACCACTTAGCACAGGAATCATAGAAGCTAAGGTAACCACTTAGCACAGGAATCATAGAAGCTAAAGTAACCACTTAGCACAGGAATCATAGAAGCTAAGGTAACCACTTAGCACAGGAATCATAGAAGCTGAGGTAACCACTTAGCACAGGAATCATAGAAGCTAAAGTAACCACTTAGCACAGGAATCATAGAAGCTAAGGTAACTACTTAGCACAGGAATCATAGAAGCTAAAGTAACCACTTAGCACAGGGATCATAGAAGCTAAAGTAACCACTTAGCACAGGAATCATAGAAGCTGAGGTAACCACTTAGCACAGGAATCATAAAAGCTAAGGTAACCACTTAGCACAGGAATCATAGAAGCTAAAGTAACCACTTAGCACAGGAATCATAGAAGCTAAGGTAACCACTTAGCACAGGAATCATAGAAGCTGAGGTAACCACTTAGCACAGGAATCATAGAAGCTGAGGTAACCACTTAGCACAGGAATCACAGAAGCTAAAGTAACCACTTAGCACAGGGATCATAAACTCGGAAACCAGAATACCAACTAACTGTTGCAAATGCAAAGAAAGAAGCCAGGCCGACTGACCGGCAAAGGCAGGCTTAAATAATAACTCTGATTAGAGCTCGGGAAACAGGTGAGCGTCCCGAACACCAATCAGAGGCAGGTGAAAATAATAAGTAACCATGGTAACTAAACAAACTCAAGGGTGCACAACAACAGGAACTTAGGGAGTCCAAAACTAACAGAAAATAACAAAACCATGATCCGGGCCACGGATCATGACAGATACATCGGATACAATAAATATGTAGGAGCTGGTTTTTGTTGTTGTTGTTTTTTTTTTTTAGATTTGAGAGAAATATTTGATTCGTGGACCATAATGTACTTGTATTAAAATGATCATATTTAAATTTTTCCACAAATGCCACAAAATCAGAGCCGGCCCAAGGCATAAGCGTACTAAACGCGTGCTTAGGGCCCCGCGGCCACCAGGGGGCCCCCAAAAGAAATTAACAAAAAATTATTATTTTTTATTTTTTGCATGTACGAGTCTGACTGATGATTTCTAAATGATCAAAGATATATTATTGTACAAAAACACAATTTTAGGTCAACAGAGTGCTGCTGCTGATCTAGGCCTGGTAATTCTTCCTGCCTCTCTTTAAATGTAAAGCTGCTGTCGTAGAATTTCTGACCTTTTGACCTATATTTCTTGTCTTTTAAGAATGTCAGCTCATTTTCAATTCTCTTGTATTTTGTGCCATTGAATGGACCAGTTGTGGGACAAAAGTGAATATTAAGTCGTGCCAACCTGTCTACAGAATGTGTTGACTGTCTAAAGGATTTGAGTTGTTATGGAACAGATAGGGAAAACAACAAGATATTGACGCATTAGATAACAAACAATGACGCACAAGAGACATATAAAAAATGGCAGAAGACCGGAACTCGACAGTGTTTTTGGCTTGTGTGTGTCTTATTTGCTCCGGAGTAACATGTGGTCTGTCTGCACGGCCAACTTAATTCAACCTGCACTTCTGATAATGGGTAAATACATTTGTTGTACTAAACTACTTTTGTTGCCTGTTTAAGCTTCGGACAATCCACTACACTGCTTCTGCTGCACCTGTGACGTTTGCCGCCTGGCGTGCAATGCCAGTGCGCACTGGGCATCAAAAGCGCAGATAGAGGCAAAACAATGTCACAAAAAAGGACATGTCCTTCAGGTGCAGAAAAAAGGAAGAAGAAGAAAGTGGAAGAGGAGAAAAAAATGCCATGATAAAGGTATGTTTGCATGACTTGGTAATAAAAAGTGTATCCAAGAGATTTGTAGCTGTAATTAGCTTTAGCTAGGTGACGTTAGCTAGCTAGCGCGGTGCTAGCAATATGTTTTTAGCATGAGGTTACTCGTGAGATATGTTGTTTGCACAAATTGTTTGCAGCATTTGTCAATTGTCATTAACAAAAATGACGATTGATCATATACTGATATTACCAGTAGTATCGGCATCACCAATTCAGGGATCGACCCGGGGCGGGGGCGTGGTTGGGGGCGTGGTTAAGAGGGGGGAGTATATTTACAGCTATAATTCACCAAGTCAAGTATTTCATATATATATATATATATATATATATATATATATATATATATATATATATATATATATATATATATATATATATATATATATATATATATATATATATATATATATATATATATATATATATAGCAGTTAACGGGTTATGTTTAAAAGCTCATACCAGCATTCTTTACACAACTGTAGCACACAAAAAAGCACATTTAATAAAAAAAACATTATTGTGGTCTTACCTTTCTTGCTGGACATCCACACAGCCAGCCTTTGCATGTGTACCACGCCGTTTGAAAACGGGTCTTCTGTCCCGAAGTCAAAAGCAAACCTTTTAGCTCCGGCGTTGGTCTACCTTTAATTATTACCTCCTGCTTCCATTGAAAGTCCAGTTTAGAAAACTGTTTTATTTTACATATGTAATCCTCCATGTTTTTAATAAAAGTCCAGGCGAGAGGAAATAAACAATCATTGGAATAATTGACTTGCAAACTTTTTTTTTTTTTTCCTTCTGCGGCGAGGAATGATCTCTGGGATCACTACCGCCCTCTACCACCAGGAGGCCAGATTACTGCGAGCCTCAGTACGTCTTTTGCAGCAGATTTATGAATGCTCAGCACAAGAAATACGTGACACACATACAGTTGTTGACAAAATACACTGTACATTATATACCTCAGCTAACTAAACTATGCCATAGTTTACTTAGCTGATATAATTCATATAGCAATACAGTCTCACTGCACAGCAGCTCAGCAGTTAGCCGAGTCATTGTGCACAATCCATGTTGAGGCACAACTGAGTGACGTGCCTCAACTGGCTGCTGATCACCGCACCGTCTCTTCTCAGTATTTGAACGGCAAATGTGAAAATAAAAATAAAAATAATCTAAAACTGGTGAAGTTAAATGGAAAATAACTTTAGTATAATCACTGGATACATATAACAATTTAATTTAAAAAAAATTCTTTTTACATTTTTTTTCTTTCCATGATGGCAGGTGAGGCCCCGCCTCCCCTGCCTCTAGTGACTGAACGCCACTGATATATATATATATATATACACCACCGTTCAAAAGTTTGGGGTCGCCCAAACAATTTAGTGGAATAGCCTTCATTTCTAAGAACAAGACTGTCGAGTTTCAGATGAAAGTTTTCTGGCCATTTTGAGCATTTAATTGACCCCACAAATGTGATGCTCCAGAAACTCAATCTGCTCAAAGGAAGGTCACTTTTGTAGCTTCTGTAACGAGCTAAAGTGTTTTCAGATGTGTGAACATGATTGCACAAGGGTTTTCTAATCATCAATTAGCCTTCTGAGCCAATGAGCAAACACATTGTAC
Source organism: Entelurus aequoreus (assembly GCF_033978785.1). Lineage (NCBI taxonomy): Eukaryota > Metazoa > Chordata > Actinopteri > Syngnathiformes > Syngnathidae > Entelurus > Entelurus aequoreus. The sequence continues at coordinate 51,718,956 of NC_084746.1, read as the reverse complement.
CATTAGAACACTGGAGTGATAGTTGCTGGAAATGGGCCTCTATACACTTATGTAGATATTGCACCAAAAAGCAGACATTTGCAGCTAGAATAGTCATTTACCACATTAGCAATGTATAGAGTGTATTTCTTTAAAGTTAAGACTAGTTTAAAGTTATCTGCATTGAAAAGTACAGTGCTTTTCCTTCAAAAATAAGGACATTTCAATGTGAGCCCAAACTTTTGAACGGTAGTATATATATATATATATATATATATATATATATATATATATATATATATATATATATATATATATATATATATATATATATATATATATATATATATATATATATATATATATATATATATACATCCTGAAAATATGCAAACAAAACTGTGTTTAGATAATTCATACTTCAAACTTGCATAAATAAATCTTAAGGAATATAACATAACTTGGCTTCTGAGAGCTTCAAAATGTGATGAATAAAATGCTAAAGTTGTTGATGAACAAGCAATTATTTTAATAATTAAATATGGTCATTTTAAATGAATTATTATGATCATTTAAAATTAATTATTTCAAATATGTTTATTTTAATGTATAATTCTATGGCTGGATGTAATAAGGAGTCAGAAAAATTACAAATAAAAACACAATTAATTTGGATGTTTTTAGCAAAATATAGTAAAAATGTATTTAGTTATTTAAAAAAAAAAAAAAAAAAATTTTTTTCAGGTAAGATAAACATAATAATACAATTTATCTCTAGTCTGGATGATTTAGTTCTTTCAGCCTGACCAGCGTCGGCTTTGGCAACGTGTGCGCCAACACGGACGCCGAGAAGATCTTCTCCATCTGCACCATGCTCATCGGCGGTATGCCGGACGCCTCGTATGGAATAACGGGATTGGGCAGGCACGCTGTTTATATTGTGGGAAAGCGGACGTGAAAAAAGGCTGTCCTCACTCAGGTCTGCATGGAGCTGGAGGGGGCGTGGCCTCCTGCTCCGGCTGAAAATCGGGAGATTTTCGGGAGAATATTTGTCCCGGGAGGTTTTCGGGAGAGGCGCTGAATTTCGGGAGTCTCCCGGAAAATTCGGGAGGGTTGGCAAGTGTGAACAGAGTAAATGTAGCGTGTTACTACCCACCTCTGTTTGCAGCCCGAATGTGAATCTGTGAGAGGTAAATAAAAGATGCTGAGGTAAGTTCATTTGCAGACCAGTTGCAAGCTGATTTTCAAATTGTCCCACAGGCCAAGGTGGAATAATTCCCACATATGAATATAAATACACATTAGTCGGAAATGAGGTTGAACACGAGATCATTTACGCGGGGTTAATGTTTCACGGGGAATTTGAGGTCGCACACAAGAGGAATAATTCCCTTTTTTAAAAGTCATTATGTGCTGCAGATGAAATGGGTTATAAAAGTTATTATGGTGCTAAAGCTGCAAAATGGGCCTAAAATATATTCCAACACGCAGCACGCATGCAGAAGGCTGAGACTTTACGAGCATAAAACCAGATCATGTCGTTCATATTCCATAAAAGAATATGTGAACGATAAAGAAATAGCAGATACATGCTTACATCAAACACTGACATGTTATTACGACAGCACTATTTTAGCCGATTGTGTTCATTCTTAGGCCATGTCTACACTAAGATAACTGAGATAACCCCTTAAAGGCCTACTGAAATGATTTTTTTTTATTTAAACGGGAATAGCAGATCCATTCTATGTGTCATACTTGATCATTTCGCGATATTGCCATATTTTTGCTGAAAGGATTTAGTAGAGAAAATCGACGATAAAGTTCGCAACTTTTGCTCGCTGATAAAAAAAAGCCTTGCCTGTAGCGGAAGTAGCGTGACGTCACAGGAGCTAGTATTCCTCACAATTCCCCGTTGTTTACAATGGAGCGAGAGAGATTCGGACCGAGAAAGTGACGATTACCCCATTAATTTGAGCGAGGATGAAAGATTCGTAGATGAGGAACGTTACAGTGAAGGACTTGAGAGGCAGTGATGGACGTATCTTCTTTCGCTCTGACCGTAACTTAGGTACAAGCTGGCTCATTGGATTCCACACTCTCTCCTTTTTCTATTGTAGATCACAGATTTGTATGTTAAACCACCTGGGATACTATATCCTCTTGAAAATGAGAGTCGAGAACGCGAAATGGACATTCAGTGCCTTTTATCTCCACGACAATACATCGGCGAAATGCTTTAGCTACGAGCTAACGTGATAGCATCCTGCTTTAACTGCATATAGAAACAAAAGAAATAAACCCCTGACTGGAAGGATAGATAGAAAATCAACAATACTATTAAACCGTGGACATGTAAATACACGGTTAATGCTTTCCAGGCTGGCGAAGGTTAACAATGCTGTGCTAACGACGCCATTGAAGCTAACTTAGCAACCGGACCGCACAGAGCTATGCTAAAAACATTAGCTCTCCACCTACGCCAGCCAGCCCTCATTTGCTCATCAACACCCGTGCTCACCTGCGTTCCAGCGATCGGCAGAAGGACGAAGGACTTCACCCGATGCGTTTGGCGGCCCGGAGACGTATGAAGTCAAGGTGAAGTCGGCGGCTAGCGCGGCTAGCGCTCCAACAAAGTCCTCCTGGTTGTGTTGCTGTAGTCCGCTGCTAATACACTGATCCCACCTACAACTGTCTTCTTTGCAGCCTTCATTGTTCATTAAAAAAATTGCAAAAGATGTCCAGAATACTGTGGAATTATGAAATGAAAACAGAGCTTTTTGTATAGGATTCTACGGGGTACCATAACTTCCGTTACTCGGACTTCGTCACACGCATACGTCATCATCATCATGTTTCAGCTGGATATTTCCCGGGAATTTTAAATTGTCACTTTATAAGTTAACCCGGCTGTATTGGCATGTGTTGCAATGTTAAGATTTCATCATTGATATATAAACTATCAGACTGCGTGGTCGGTAGTAGTGGCTTTCAGTAGGCCTTTAAAGGAATAATTTTTTAGCCTAAGCCCCGTTTCAGCCACACTAAACCAGCGTTTAAGGTTCCCCTCCTCGGACAAATTTTTACACGGGTAAGTGCGCCGTGTATTTCTTGAATCTCCGGCTCTTAGCTTTGTATGGACTCTTACAAACTGAATTTGGAGAGGAAGTGACGTCAGAAAGAACGCGCCACAGCCAGCTTCATAATAAAGCGGTTTCGTAACTCGGAGCTAACCACTGGAAATATGGAGGCGAGTCATCCAGACATGCCCGTGTTTCTCATTCCTCTACATGTACAGACGCTTGTGGAAGTCACTCATGAACACCTTAAGAGAAAGCGATTGCAGCTATTTGGGATACAACACTTCTCAGACGGCAAGAGAACTTTCCAATGTCCAGGTCAGCTGTGATTCTACTTACCGAAAAACTTTTGTCTATTAGTCGAAGGACAGTCAACGAGCTCGGCACGGGCTCCTGTGGATGTGATAAAAAAGGGATCGTGTGCTTTGTATTACCTGGCCGTCGAGGGAAGACTACGGAAAACGGCGAATGCTTTTGGACTGGCAGAGCAGACTGTATCAGTTATTGTCCGCCATGTATGTCACGGACTCAACGTCTAGGTCCAGAGTATATAAAGTCACCAAAAAGGAATGGACAATGAAGGTGAAGGCAAAATAGTGAGGAGTGTCCTGACCAGAAATCTAGATCCCTAGATTGATTGTTCTCAAATGTTCTTTGTCACATTGTGTACTTTCGTGTCCAATAAAGATTAGATTAATTTATGATGGCTCAGGTGTGATTCACTACAATAGGGCCCCACAGCACACTGGATTCCAGTTCAATTGAACCTACTCAGTGGCCTAGTGATTAGAGTGTCCACCCTGAGATCGGTAGGTTGTGAGTCATACCAAAGACTATAAAAACGGGACCCATTACCTCCCTGCTTGGCACTCAGCATCAAGGGTTGGAATTGGGGGTTCAATCCAAGGCTGAAACGACGTAGTCGACGTTATCGGTTACGTAAATACGTCGACGCCGTTTTTGTGCGTCGACGCTTTGCATATTTACGTCACACTACCGTCATGGCGAAGCGCAAAGCAGACGATCAAAGCAGACGATGCGAGCGAGGGGGAAAAAGCACGCCAAAAGTCGTAAAAAGTGTGGAAGTATTTCAATAAACGGCCTAATAATGTTGTTGTATGCACACTGTGTCGAGCGGGAATGGCCTATCATAGCAGCACAACGGCTATGAACGAACATTTGAAAAGAAAACCATCAACTAGTCAATCGTCCGCGTGTGCATACGTTGTCATCATTACACAAAAACATGAATGTGTCATTTGTATCTGCTAGGGGTGTAACGGTACATGTTTTGTATTGAACCGTTTCGGTACGGGGCTTTCGGTTCGGTACGGGGGTGTACCGAACGAGTTTCTAAGCTAAAGCTAACTTTAGCTGCTAAAGTCTTAACAAGCTGCTTTGCTCCTTCTGCCTCTGTCTCAGCACGCAGCATTGTCCCACCCATACAACCATCTGATTGGTACACACAAAGCATTATCAGCCAATCAGCAGTGCGTATTCATAGCGCATGTAGTCAGCGCTTCAGCGTGGAGCAGATAGGTGTTTAGCAGGTGAGCATCAGGCAGCGGACTCTCCCCAAATGATAATAAACACCTCCCAGTCAACTACTAGTAACATCACTATGAGCCCGTTGACCTTCTAGAAACTTCAACTGCAGCTCAGCTCACTCGCAGTCCTGGCTTGAGGTGAAGGCTAATTAGCTCTCAGTTCCAGCCACATCGACCCCTTCTGAGCGCCTATTTTCAGCTGCTGGGAATATTGTAAACAAGAAAAGAACCAGAGCATGTAGACATGCTAACCTTTCTTCATTATAACTGTTAGTCACTCACTGGAATGAGTAGAATTGGTTATTGTGTACTGTGTTGGACTGGATGTTTATTTTGCACATTTTAAAAGCAATACTTAATGTTTACAGTGCTCCAGAATATTTAGATTGGCACTTTTTTGTATTGGATGTTTATCTTTATTTTTGCACATTTTAGCAAATAAGCAATACTTTCACTTTTGTTGAAATGTTTACGCTGTTGTTACAGAATATTTCGTTTTGCACTTTTTTGTATTGGATGTTTATCTTTATTTTTGCACATTTTAAAGCAAAATAAGCAATACTTTTACTTTTGAAATGCTTATACTATTGCAGAATATTAACATTTGCACTGGATGTTGACTTTTATATTTGCACATTAAAAAGCAAATAAGCTACTTTTAATTTTGTTAAATGTTAAAAGTTTTAAATGTTTACATTGTTACAGAATATTTAGTCATGTTGTTGTCAATGTTGACTGGGTGGCCATACTTCTTTTTTTTTGTAAATAAAAGCCATGCCTTTTGAAAAAACTGGCCTGCATTTATTTTTTCATCTTCATTTTGAATAAAAAAATAATCAGTAAAAGGAAAAATAATCTATAGATTAATCGAAAAAAAATATCTATAGATTAACCGATTAATCGAAAAAAATAATCTATAGATTAATCGATAGAAAAATAATCGTTAGCTGCAGCCTTAGTTCAATCACCCAAAAAATGATTCCCTGCTGCCCACTGCTCCCCTCACCTCAAGGGGATGGGTCAAATGCAGAGGACAAATTTCACCACACCTAGTTTGTGTTTAACAATCATTGGTACTTTAACTTTAATTGAAATACCACAACACTGGATATTGTTCAGATAAGTTACATTTAAGAACTTGCACACAAAGCAACACTGGAGGTGACGATGACGTGCGCATTTTCCGCGCATTCGTACTAGGTCACGGAGGGGGCGGGGGTCTTAAACGACCATTGTGTGTGTGTGGACAAGGATAAGGTCAGGTGGGATTTACCCTGGATAACCTTAGTGAAAATGTGAAAACTCACACGTAACTCAATATTTGAACTTCAACCCTCCTGAGCTTAGCTAATTAATGCCTCTCACGGCCGATCACAAAAAAAACAACCCTGGATACTTGCAGCCTGCTGATACTTGGCAGCCTGCGAGCAGTGTGGTATCGCCCACGCCCTTTCCTCACATGCGTGTGGCGGCAGGAATTCAAAACCATAAATGTTCGCGGTCTGGAATTTTTTTGTTATCTGCGAGAGCGATGTTGAGTTTGCATTCTGCAACACATGCCGGGAGAAAATACCTCATAGTGGGGCGGGGGCTTCTTAAAAACTTTAACACAACCGATTTGATACGGCATCTGTGGGTGTGTGGTGAGTTGTCGAGGCTCACGGCATAAAATGAAAAGAAGACGGCGGGAGCAGCTAATGCTAAAAGGAAGCTGTGGGGGGAGGTGGAGTCAGCGCTGCCTGTAGGAGGAAAAGTCACCGCCGCTGTCCATGGTACTGAGGACGAGCACAGGCGGGCAGGGGCGGTGCATGTGCTGACGGCGAGACACAGCTGGCAGGTGATTAGATTTCACAAGTGGTACGTGTTAATCTAATCATCTGTTGTCTTTAACATTAAGAGGCTGGGAGCAGAGCGAGAGAGAGGATTGGGAGTGACGGCAACGTCACGACATGCTGAAAACATTTTGGAGAAATCTTGTTAAAAAACATTCAAACTTTGTTAAACCTGCACACTTGGCTCTTGTGCCGTGTCTACAGTGGAGCTGCTAGGAAGCGACTTCCACAGAAGCTAACTCGGCAAACGCTGAGCAACACTCACCTGTACGAGCACGATAGCTAGGAGGCTAAGCCAAAAAATAATAATAATTGAATTCATGGGGTTAGATAACCAGCCATTCTCAGTGCTGGAACTTAGAGCCCCGCTACCTGCTACCTGCTACCTGCTACCTGCTACCTGCTACCTGCTACCTGCTACCTGCACGGGAATATTCCACAGACGTAGCCTTGCCTGAGCTCCACCAGGCTGTGTACTCTCACATCAAAAGTCTCCCTAAAAAAGGCGTCTCATCCTCTGTAAGTTTCAAGAGTGATGTATGGAGCTGGGATGTCAGTCCTATGTTGATGTTGAGTCTTACAGCTCGCTGGATTTATTTACATTTCCAAAGTTGCTTTTCTGTGACATTGCACAAGAGAGTTTGCACAAGGATTTTAATGTAAGAACCTATTTGATAGTTTGTTTATACGACACATATCCTTTTTTACTTTACAATATAGGGTTGTACGGTATACCGCGGTATACATAGTATAGTACCGCGATACTAATGAAACATATTCGGTACCGCCTCAGTCCCCCAAACTAGGAATTGTTGTTGGACACTAGGGTTGTTCGGTATACCAGTATTAGTATAGTACTGCGATTCTAATGAACCGTCTCTGAAACGTACCAATGCCGCAACCCCCCCCCCCCCCCCCCGCTCGTCACGCCGTGTCATTGCTGGTTTACGAGCAGACGAGCATGTTCGGCGGCACACAATCACAGAGTACTTACCGCTAGCCTGTTCATCAGATGGGGACATCTCTACGCTGCTGACTCGTCTCCACTCGGGATGGTTCCTGCTTGCCCCACTATGGACTGGACTCTCGTTGATGTGTTGGACTTTCACAATATTATGTCAGACCCACTCCACATCCATTGCTTTCGGTCTCCCCTAGAGGGGGGGGGGGGGTTACCCACATATGCGGTCCTCTCCAAGGTTTCTCATAGTCATTCACATTGACGTCCCACTGGGGTGAGTTTTCCTTGCCCGTATGTGGGCTCTGTACCGAGGATGTCGTTGTGGCTTGTACAGCCCTTTGAGACACTTGTGATTTAGGGCTATATAAATAAACATTGATTGATTGATTGATTGAGTACTTACAAGCAGACACGGTGTCTAGACAGAAAAGGGAGACCGGACGCATTTTGCCTTAAAAACTTAAGATAAAGGTGAAGTTATAACACTGAAACGCTCTCAGGAAGAGGTGCTTTAAGACATGGCTAGCTAGCTAGTGGCTAAAGCCCAGTCAAAGTTGGCAGTGTTTTAGCTACTTCTAAATCACTAATCCTTGTCTCCATGGCGACAAATAAAGTACGTTTCTTACAAGTGTCATCCCTGCAGGACGAGGAATAGCTAGACATGTTTCACTACACACCGTCACAATGTAAACAAACGCCATTGGTGTACCTACGCCTAACATCCACTGTCATGATACCAAATACAGTAGCGGATCTAGTTGATACTACTATGATTACGTCGATATTTTTTGGAATCACCATCAACTTCTTTCGTTTAAAAAAAATATATATTATGTTTATAAACTGAGGAAATATGTCCCTTGACTATTGAGGACTTTGAATATGACCAATGTATGATCCTGTAACTACTTGGTATCGGATTGATACCCAAATTTGTGGTATCATCCAAAACTATAGTAAAGTATCAAACAAGAGAAGAATAAGTGGTTATTACATTTTGACAGAAGTGTGGATAGAACTTGTTAAAAGATAATAATCTAATGCAAATAATCAAACGTAGATACTTTTTATTATGCTTTTTGATCTCTCTCTCTCTCTCTCTCTCTCTCTCTCTCTCTCTCTCTCTCTCTCTCTCTCTCTCTCTGTCCACTACTTGCTGTACATATTCTACCAAGTCAGACCTACACTGTTCCAATGTACATTTCTCTGATGATACAATTGTTGATGACTGAAGTGTTGATAACAACCAACCTAACCGCCCCCCCCTTCCACATCCCACACCCCGGATTGTAAATAATGTAAATAATTCAATGTATATACTCTGATGATTATCTTGTGTGATGACTGTATTATGATGATAGTATATATCTGATAGTATACATCTGTATCATGAATCAATTTAAGTGGACCCCGACTTAAACAAGTTGAAAAACTTATTCGGGTGTTACCATTTAGTGGTCGATTGTACTTCACTGTGCAATCTACTAATAAAAGTCTCAATCAATCAATCAATCAAAAAGAAAGTAAGCAGATATTAACAGTAAATGAACAAGTAGATAATTCATTTTCTACCACTTGTCCTTAATAATGTTGACAAAATAATAGAATGGAAAATGACACAATATGTTACTGCATATGTCAGCAGACTAAATTAGGAGCCTTTGTTTGCTTACTTACTACTAAAAGACAAGTTGTCTTGTATGTTCACTATTTTATTTAAGGACAAACTTGCAATAAGAAACATATGTTTAATGTACCATACGATTTTTTGTTTAAATGAAGCCAATAATGCAATTTTTTATGGTCCCCTTTATTTAGAAAAGTATCGAAAAGTACCGAAATGTATCGAAATAATTTTGGTACCGGTACCAGTACCAAAATTTTGGTATCGGGACAACACTAATACAATATATGATCCAGGCAATGTTTTGAGATATGTGACCTATTTATTTTACTTGTTGCATTATTCAGCTTGTTTAGAGTCCTGATTATTTCAATCTGTAAAAGATTGTGATACTAGCAACCAGGTTAAGAGTTTTCAGTTGTCCTTTTAACTGAATAAATGCTGCACTGTGCCTGCAAATGTTTTATATTTTGTCTCTTGTAAATATATTGTGTAGTACAAGAGACAAAATATAAAACATTTGCAGGCACAATGCAGCATTTATTCAGTTAAAAGGACAAAAATATAGTACAATGTTTTTGTCTAAACTCGGGTGACTATACGGTTAATTTTCTCATACATTGTCGCCAGCCAATAACACCCGCCATAAAAAAAATATTTTGCAGCTAATTCATGTGATGGTATCGGACAGTCTCACCCATAGATAAATGGAATCAGCAGCATAGAACCCTGTTCAGCACATCCCTAATAATTAGTGTCTCTGTGCTTTCTTTCAGGTCCAGCCTTTCCCAGCCAGTGGTATGCTTTCTCCATGTCAGCTCCTTCTTCAATTTGTCGGTGGTACATGCCATGCAGGGTTTTTTATTTCCATGACAGCCCATCGGGCTCCGGCTCCTTACTGGGCTTTTGTTGCCTGAGGCATTCGTTTAACAGGTCATCCCTGGGGGGCCATCTTAATCCCCAGGACAACGGCACAGAACAGAAGCAAGGACAGGGCATCTTCCTGGAATATAAAGTACCACATTTGATGGTTACTTGTGCAATTAGCTTTGAATTGGCCTGCAGAGTTCTTGTTAAAGGTTCTTAGTGTCCTGTTGATAGTATCATTCAATCATTCAATCAAAGTTTATTTATATAGTCCTTAATCACAAGGGTCTCAAAGCGCTGCACAAGCCACAACGGCATCCTCGGCTCAGATCCCACATCAGGGCAAGAAAAAACTCAACCCAATGGGATCAAATTTGAGAAACCTTGGAGGGGACCGTCGAATTGTGATGCGGGGGTGGTTCTCCCAAGATGCAGACAGACTCCGGACACAGCGTGCAGGTAGAAAATTATTTATTGGGATAAATCATACAGGGAAAAGCAAAGGTGTGCTCATAGCACGGGAGGCAAAGCTTAGGAGGCTAGCGCGGGAGCTAGCATACACAAACAATAATCAAAGTAGTCGTCAACTGTTGCGGGTAGCAAATTAGGAAGCCAGACTGACTGACCACTGACTGACCGGAAAAGGCAGGGCTAAATAGCGCTCTGATCAGTGGTCGGGAAACAGGTGAGCATCCCGAACACCAATCAGAGACAAGTGAAAACAATAAGTACCCATGGTAACTGAAAACAAACCCAGGGGTGCACAAAACAGGAACCGAGGGAGTCCAAAAACCAAACAGAACATGATCCGGGCAGCGGATCATAACAGTACCCCCCCCTTAAAGAACAGATTCCAGATGGCCCTTGGAAAAAAAACTAAGAGTCAGTTCAAGAGTCAGGGGAGGGCGGAGGGAGGACTTGGTGGTGGGCCGCCTGGCCAAGTGTCCCCGAATCCGCTGGGGACCAGTCAGGTGGCGGCGGCGAGTGGAACGCCGCTGCAGCAGGCGAGGCGGGCGACCACGGAACGGCCACATCCGTAGCTGTAGAGAAGGCGAGTGGCGCCAGAACTTCAGCAGACTTTGAGTTCTACGCCCAAGTCGTGGGCGTCACTGCTGTCTGCGCCAAGGGCGTCCCTTAATTGGCCATTGAGGGCATCGCGTGCAGGCACCTGATGACCGCCTGTGCTGCAGGCCAGCCGGAGGTCGCGGTGCTGACGACGCTGGAGATGAGGATGCATTTTGTACCAACTGTAATCTTTTAATACTAGACATAGGGAGACCCGAAAATAACACGTTACAGTAATCGAGACGAGAAGTAACGAACTGGTATGCAGTTCTCCAGGCACTACGGTATGCATGTGAGTGGCATTGAGTGGTAAGCTTTCTTGTGGTCAATCCAGACAGTACACAGGTTGGTGTTCTGGGTTTACAGTCTCAGGCGATTGTCCTCTTTACTAGCAACTGGTGTTTGGCTCCCCCAGTGTTATTGTCAATACTCTTCTGTGCGCCGCTCATGTATTGATCCATATGTCTATTCACCTTTGGCTGCTTCCATAGAAACTGTAGAAGTTATAGAAGATGCATTGAACGGTTGCAAATGTAGGGGGAGAAAACTGGGACAATGTGTCAAAAAGTCATCATAAATTCATTACAAAGTTTTTTTATTGGACAGTGACAAGATGGTTTGGATGTAAAAAGCAATTTATTCTTTGCTGTCTGCAGGTAGCGAGATGTTCATATTTGAAGACCATAAATCACAAGAGCACAGCGCCTGCAGTTAGATGTCAAATTAATAGCGGAGGACGGTGATGCTATTTGGTGAAGTCACCACCCGGCCGCTTGTCTGGCCTCCGGCGGAGACACACAATAACACACACACACACACACACACACACACACACACACACACACACACACACACACACACACACACGCACAACTCGATAGTTGTAACTCGCTGCTTGTGGTCCAGCAAGCCCTGAAACTGCATTACCGCTTCCACCATGCCTGAGGGAAGTGTTTAATTAGAGGCCAGCTCAGAGCCAAATAAACACCCTTCCCCTGATGCCACCTGTCAACAAATAGAAGAATCAAATCAATCTGATGCCAACGTGGCCCTGCAGCACAAACCTGACCCTCACGCCTGCTCAGCAGCTTGTCCTGTAATGATGCCATACTGTAACCAGTCTTTAAAATATCGTCTGACACTGATTGGCGGTACTGAATGGAAGCCATTTGTGTGGGTTGTGTTTTTCTTTTGCCCTGATAATAACACACATTCATTTTCCACATACTGTAACCTGACACACTTATTCTTACTCAAATCTGTTTGTCACTATAACAACAGAAGGCACATACTCCAGTGAGTCTTTACCACAAAATCTGGATGGAAGTATTCAGTGAGGCATTGTGGGTAATGTTGCGTCAGACCAGTTCTTCCTCCAAGGGAATCTAAATTACTGGTCAATCCCAAGTTCTTTCAAAGACATATATGCTGAGTAAGAAGGACCATCAAGACAGAATTGGAATATTTTCTAGTTTATTCCAAAGCTTTGGGAGATCAACTTAAACAATACATTCGTATCGTCTGCTGTAGTTGATCTGACATTCCAAGGGAAAAACACTCTTTTCACACAAAGGCCACCCCCATCTCCCCCTCTCTCAACACTGATAAGAAGAGAGAGACGTGGGTTTGTCTTCACATTCCAATGGTTTACGACCCTAACCAGGCATCTGAAGACAAAGAGAGACTGGTAAAATACACAGAGGAAAAGTACTAGCTACTCTAAACATGGCTATGTAAAAAGAAATAACTCTTAAACCTATCTCCATCCTTCCACAGTAAGAACCATCAGGACTAGAGGAGTGACGGTGGGTATTCATATTTGGTAGGTGGGTCAGCGGAAAGCAGCGTGCCGCCCTTGTTAAAGTTAAAGTCCCAACGATGGTCCTCTGCATTTGACCCGTCCCCATGTTCACCCCCTGGGAGGTGAGGGGAGCAGTGAGCAGCAGCGGTGATAACTTATACATAATTATTCTAACGGGTATGACCCGGCTGGGGTTTGAACTGACGACTTTCCAGTTTCAGGTCGAACACTCTAACCACAAGGCCATTGAGCAGGTTCAGTAGAGTTGGTGAGCTAAAGTGCTGCAATTCAGCTAGTAAGGAACTTGATTTGACAAAAAAAGAAAATAATTAATCAATCAAGCTTTATTGCAGATTCCAACGTCCAAGTAGACATAAAAAAGATACAGTATAAAAGGCATTGTCACTTAATATTATTATTCAGTAAAAAGGCATCTAATAAATAAATAAAAGCAGCAATAAAAAAATATACATCTACTAATTCTACACCAGTGCTTCCATATGTAGGATTTATTTATTTATTCTATACAAGTTTTTATTTATTTTTGTCATGACGTGGAGGTTTTCGCAGCTTACTGCGAGGATTGTTTTCCCAAGAAGCAAACGGACTACTCCGGACATGGCGTGCAGGTAAAAACATGATTTAAAGGCCTACTGAAATGATTTTTTTAAATTTAAACGGGAATAGCAGATCCATTCTATGTGTCATACTTGATCATTTTGCGATATTGCCATATTTTTGCTGAAAGGATTTAGTATAGAACAACGACGATAAAGTTAGCAACTTTTGCTCGCTGATAAAAAAAAGCCTTGCCTGTAGCGGAAGTAGCGTGACGTCACAGGAGCTAGTATTCCTCACAATTCCCCGTTGTTTACAATGGAGCGAGAGAGATTCGGACCGAGAAAGTGACGATTACCCCATTAATTTGAGCGAGGATGAAAGATTCGTAGATGAGGAACGTTACAGTGAAGGACTTGAGAGGCAGCGATGGACGTATCTTTTTTCGCTCTGACCGTAACTTAGGTACAAGCTGGCTCATTGTATTCCACACTCTCTCCTTTTTCTATTGTGGATCACAGATTTGTATTTTAAACCACCTGGGATACTATATCCTCTTGAAAATGAGAGTCGAGAACGCGAAATGGACATTCAGTGCCTTTTATCTCCACGACAATACATCGGCGAAATGCTTTAGCTGCGAGCTAACGTGATAGCATCGTGCTTTAACTGCATATAGAAACAAAAGAAATAAACCCCTGACTGGAAGTATAGATAGAAAATCAACAATACTATTAAACCGTGGACATGTAAATACACGGTTAATGCTTTCCAGGCTGGCGAAGGTTAACAATGCTGTGCTAACGACGCCATTGAAGCTAACTTAGCAACCGGACCGCACAGAGCTATGCTAAAAACATTAGCTCTCCACCTACGCCAGCCAGCCCTCATTTGCTCATCAACACCCGTGCTCACCTGCGTTCCGGCGATCGGCAGAAGGACGATGCGTTTGGCGGCCCGGAGACGTAGGAAGTCAAGGTGAGGTCGGCGGCTAGCGCTCCAACAAAGTCCTCCTGGTTGTGTTGCTGTAGTCCGCTGCTAATACACCGATCCCACCTACAACTGTCTTCTTTGCAGCCTTCATTGTTCATTAAACAAATTGCAAAAGATGTCCAGAATACTGTGGAATTATGAAATGAAAACAGAGCTTTTTGTATAGGATTCTACGGGGTACCATAACTTCCGTTACTCGGACTTCGTCACGCGCATACGTCATCATACCGCGATGTTTCAGCCGGATATTTCCCGGGAATTTTAAAATGTCACTTTATAAGTTAACCCGGCCGTATTGGCATGTGTTGCAATGTTAAGATTTCATCATTGATATATAAACTATCAGACTGCGTGGTCGCTAGTAGTGGCTTTCAGTAGGCCTATAATCTTGACTCAAAAGGGGTACAAACAAAAAGCGCTCACAAGGCAAAGGCACAAACTTGGCGCAGGGAACAAAACTAACACTTTAACGTAATCTATGAACATAAAACAAACAACACTTACTGTGGCATGAAAAGAGCAGCATGAACTATGACAGGGGTCACCAACCTTTTTGAAAGCAAGAGCTACTTCTTGGGTAGTGATTAATGCGAAGGGCTACCAGTTTGATACACACTTAAATAAATTGTCAGAAATATCCAATTTGCTCGATTTACCTTTAACTCTATGTTATTATTAATAATGAATGATATTTATCTTTGTGGAAACACTGATCATCTTAATGATTTCTCACAATAAATATATATAGAAACAGATAAATATCAATATGCAACACTTTATTTTTATATTTTCTCTAAGTGCACATTTTTCAAATTGAACATTTTCAAATGATCACTTCTAAGACAGTCTTGTGAAATCACAATATCCCATTTTAACTAGCTAGCCACTAACATTTTTGAACAAATCATGAATTACTTTGCACCATGTTTGTACAAATAATAACTCACGTAAAATACAAAAGTCAACTCTCAAATTTTTAAATAAATCATGTCACACTTTGAACTGGACACCAAATCTGTTATCTGTTACTTTGTCAGTTAGTGAAGACCAAGTCTTTAAAATATTTTCTTGGATTTTCAAATTGTATTTGAGTTTTGTCTCTCTTAGAATTAAAAATGTCGAGCAAAGCGAGACCAGCTTGCTAGTAAATAAATAAAATTTAAAAAATAGAGGCAGCTCACTGGTAAGTGCTGCTATTTGAGCTATTTTCAGAACAGGCCAGCGGGCTACTCATCTGGTCCTTACGGGCTACCTGGTGCCCGCGGGCACCGCGTTGGTGACCCCTGAACTATGGTATGAACCGAGCATGAAAAGCACATCAAAAGAGCATGAAAAGAACATATACAGCGCAATGTCGCCAGGACGACTAACTGGCAAAACAGGCTTAAATAATAGTCTCTGGTTAGAGCAGGTGCTTGATCCGAATACATGAGGCTGGTGAAACTAATGAGTCGTCATGGAAACTAAAACAAACAAGGGTGCACAAAAACAGGAACCATGGAGTCCAAAACTAGCAGAACATAACTAAACAAAACATGATCTGGACCACAGATCATGACAATTTTATTTCTGCTTGTATTTCTTTTATTTGGGTTTTATCGTTGTATGTTTTTACTTCTGTGATATGGATCCCCCTGGGTCTGAAATAAAAATGACTACGACTACGATTGGTACCTAACAGAATTCCACACCTAGGGATTGGTTATCTGTATAATAAGATCATTCTCGGACCCCCGCAGTCTACATATAAACTTAACCTTATCAGTTTTCTCAGGGTGGCGTGGAAGGCGTTTATACCTAAATCCCAAAAAAGGCTCGCTGGCACTACTCCCCCTGAGCTTTCCGAGCAGGATTCTTAGACAGTCATTATATGCAGCCTGAAACAAAAATCCATAGAGTTAAAACTCTTACCGTTGCACTTTCCTAAAATGCAAACCAGGACGGGAGTGTCGAAATTGCTAGCTTGATGCTAATTTACTTGGAATATGCCATATAGATGCTAGTGATTAGCATTAACGATTTTACATGGTAATTTCAACACCTCCAATTTTGGTAATGAACATTAGAGCTAAGATCCACATTACAATCAACAAGTGCAATACTTACAGTATAAACACTTTGTAAAACTCAACAAAAGACAAGACTCTTGGCACATTTTGTTCAATGGCAAAGACTACCTCCTGACTATGGCAACACACCTAGGACAAACTGAATTGAATGCATACTTGCAAAGGAGACTCAGAAGTGCAACAAAACAAGATGTAACAACTGAACAGCACGGTAATCATTAGCAGCTCAGTGTTACGTGGTAAATTAAAACATCGGATGTTATTGTTGCCACATGAACACACACAAAAATACTGAAAATAATAGTACATTGGCACACCAAAACTTGACATATTTAACCCTTGTGTGGTGTTCGGGTCTGTGGGACCCGTTTTCATTTTTTATTAAAAGAAAAATGATACAATTAATGAATTTTTCAAACTGAGACTCACTGACTTTGGCTCATTTTCTGTGAAGAACATATATCAGAATACATATTTAATTACCACACACACCATACACCCCCCCTACACATTTCTATTACATAAAAGATGTCTGGGTCCACTGGACCCGGGGCTATTAGAAGTGTGGAAATTGATGTTCTGTGTACCACACACACACACACACACACACACACACACACACACACACACACACACACACACACACACACACACACACACACACACACACACACACACACACACACACACACACACACACACACACACACACACAGCATGCCTAGACAGGAGGTGGACAGAGTGTAGGTACACAGAATATCAGAGGGTCAATTGTGCGAGAAAATGAGAGCAAACAATGTTGCAACCTCGTGTGGGAACCGCAGGTGCAGAAACACAAAAGAAGAATCCCTGTGGGATGCAGAAACTGGCAGAGAAATTTTCCGTGCAACGTTCATATTGTTGTAACTCAGCCAGCGTTTGCGGGTCTGATGGACCCGTTGCATTTTGTGGCTTTTAATGCCTCACAATCAAACACTTTTATGTTAAAATACTGAATAGATGTTTATTGGGATAAGGTAAACATCAGTTCAGTATTTTAACATAAAAGTGCTTGATTGTGAGGCATTAAAAGCCACAAAATGCAACGGGTCCATCAGACCCGCAAGCGCTGGCTGAGTTACAACAATATGAACGTTGCACAAGGATTAAAACAAGTGTGGACACTCCAGTGATGGAATTACCCCCCCCCCCAAAAAGGTGGCCAGAAAATAGCTGAATCCATCTCCCGCCATCTTTCCTGCTTAGTCACCCGCAACAGGACAGAGAGTGATCCTGCATTAAGTTGGGCATCCTCGTAATTTGTCACGGCGCCCGGGGGTAATGAACGGGGGTGAATAATTATGGAAAGGACAAAAAAAAAAAAGGCAGTTCTTGTCAAGGTCCTTCCTGCTAGAGCTCCTGTAGAGAAGCAATCATAAATCAGCAGTCATGACTCCTGTGGTCGCGTGTGTTTGGACTATTGAGGATTTTTGCCTTCATACTGTGCTTTTAAAGATGTTATTGATAAATGTAGCATTTAGTGAACAGGAAGAATGGTTATTTAATGCAGTTTGTCCATTCCAGGCTGGAAAATATTAGGACAATTGACATTATTGAAAATATTCAATCATGCTCCTTGTCATATCACAGTTACTAAAGCCATGTCTACACTTAGTCATTTAACCCCTTAAACCAGGGGTCGGCAACCTTTACCACTCAAAGAGCCATTTTGACAAGTTTCACAAATTAAAAAAAACAATGGGAGCCACATTACTTTGCATGGCATTCTGGGTATTTGTTGTGTTGTGTTATGTTGTGTTACGGTGCGCAGGTTCTCCAGAAATGTGTTTGTCATTCTTTTTTGGTGTGGGTTCACAGTGTGGCGCATATTTGTAACGTAACAGTTTTATACCGCAACCGTCAGTGTAAACTGTGTGGCTGTTGAGCAAGTATGCCTTGCTGTCTTCTATGTGTACGAGTCCAAGCTCGATACAACATGGGACCTGCCTGACATACTGTTTGTACAACCGCTAGAGGACAATAAATGCAGAGCTATCAGAGTATGCCCTTAATTCAGTTGTTAAGGTAAAAATCTGAAAATATTTTCATCGAGGGATTTCTAGGAGAGGCACGGAGATCGTAAGTAAGCTGCTGGGAAAACGGGAGGGTCGGCAAGTATGCAGCTGAGCTGCATTAGAGTTGTCAAAGAGCCGCATGCGGCTCCGGAGCCGCGGGTTGCCGACCCCTGCCTTAAACGAATCATTATTTAGCCTAAGCCCCGTTTCAGCCACACTAAACCAGCGTTTAAGGTCCCCCTCCTCGGTCAATTTTTTACACGGGTAAGTAAGCCGTGTATTTCTTGAATCTCCGGCACTTACACTCATGAATAATTAATACTGTTAAATAATCAATCCTTCCATTTTCTACCGCTTGTCCCTCTCGGGGTGGCTGTAGACTATCCTAGGAGCAGGCGGGCGGAAGGCAGGGTACACCCTGGACAAGTCGCCACTTCATCGCAGGGCACTGTTAACTAATATTTTATCAAATAATTGAAAATGACATTATATGAAAGTTCATTGAAAAACTAAAATGCTGTTAAAAGTTTAATAAATAACTAAAAACAATATAAAATATAAAAAATGCCATTAGATAACATTTGATTAAAAAGCTGAAAATGCAGATAAATGACATTTGATTAATTATCTGAAAATACAGTAAAATGTTATTTAATTAAATACATAAAAATGCTGTTAAATAACCTTTTATTTAATGACTTAAAATGTCATGGAATACAATTTAATTTAAATACCTAAAAGGCAGTTAAATAAAATCCTATTAAACAGGTCAAATGTTGTTGGATAAAACATTATTAAATAACTAAAAATGCTGTTAATTTAAATGTTATTAAATAAATAACAGGTAATTAAATAAAATGTCATTAAATAACTGTAATGCTGTTGAATTACTTTTTATTAAAAAATAAAAATGTCATTCAATAAAATGTTATAAAATAACTAAAAATGCGGTTAAATAACTAAATTTGTCGTTGAATACAATTTAATAAAAAAACAAACATGCAATTAAATAAATTGAGTTTGAAATAAAAAAATGCACTAATATTATTAAAAAATATCATGAAACATAAATACGTTCTTGAAAGGCCTACTGAAAGCCACTACTAGCGACCACGCAGTCTGATAGTTTATAAATCAATGATGAAATCTTAACATTGCAACACATGCCAATACGGCCGGGTTAACTTATAAAGTGACATTTTAAATTTCCCGCTAAACTTCCGGTTGAAAACGTCTATGTATGATGACGTATGCGCGTGACGTCAATCGTTGAAACGGAAGTATTCGGACGCCATTGAATCCAATAAAAAAAACCTCGTTTTCATCTCAAAATTCCACAGTATTCTGGACATCTGTGTTGGTGAATCTTTTGCAATTTGTTTAATGAACAATGGAGACTGCAAAGAAGAAAGTTGTAGGTGGGATCGGTGTATTAGCGGCTGGCTGCAGCAACACAAATAGGAGGACTTTGAGGTGGATAGCAGATGCGCTATCCGACGCTAGCCGCCGACCGCATCGGTGATCGGGTGAAGTCCTTCGTCGCATCGTCGATCGCTGGAACGCAGGTGAGCACGGGTGTTGATGAGCAGATGAGGGCTGGCTGGCGTAGGTGTATAGCTAATGTTTTTAGCATAGCTCTGTGAGGTCCCATTGCTAAGTTAGCTTCAATGGCGTTGTTAGCAACAGCATTGTTAACCTTCGCCAGGATGGAAAGCATTAACCGTGTATTTACATGTCCACGGTTTAATAGTATTGTTGATTTTCTGTCTATCCTTCCAGTCAGTGGCTTATTTCTTTTGTTTCTATATGCAGTTAAGCCCGATGCTATCACGTTAGCTCCGTAGCTAAAGTGGAGATAAAAGTCACTGTGAATGTCCATTTCGCGTTCTCGACTCTCATTTTCAAGAGGATATAGTATCCCAGGTGGTTTAAAATACAAATCCGTGATCCACAATAGAAAAAGGAGAGAGTGTGGAATCCAATGAGCCAGCTTGTACCTAAGTTACGGTCAGAGCGAAAAAAAGATGCGTCCTGCACTGCACTCTAGTCCTTCACTCTCACGTTCCTCATCCACGAATCTTTCATCCTCGCTGAAATTAATGGGGTAATCGTCGCTTTCTCGGTCCGAATCGCTCTCGCTGCATTGAAAACAACGGGGAAATGTGAGGAGCCTTTCAACCTGTGACGTCACGCTACTTCCGGTACAGGCAAGGCTTTTTTTTTTTATCAGCGAGCAAAAGTTGCGAACTTTATCGTCGATGTTCTCTACTAAATCCTTTCAGCAAAAATATGGCAATATCGCGAAATGATCAAGTATGACACATAGAATGGATCTGCTATCCCCGTTTAAATAAAAACATTTAATTTCAGTAGGCCTTTAAATAGATACATAGTCAGAAAAATAATTAGCAAAATGTTTCGACATAATTAGTTAATGCTGTATTTAACAATGGAATTAAGAATTGGATTTTTTAATCAATGTTTTCACATTTGAATAAAGTAATTCAGACGAAGACGCTTCATTTCAAGACTGCGTTGTGGTGAATGGTTGTGTGGATGTGAATAACCCAACGTCACCTGGGATAGGCTCCAGCTCCCATTGGCCGTGAGGAGGATAAGTGGAGGCAAGCACATCAGCCTCACTGAGAGACACCGGAGCCTTGCAAAGTTCATTCCTCACTGCGAGCCTGTCATCATCGTCATCGTCATCATCATCATCAGCTATTCCTGCTGGTGGCTTGTGAGGCCAGAGTCGCATCCGAAATGTGCGGCGCGGCACCATGAGAGCCAGAGACGGGAGACGGGGGTGGGGGGGAGAAGTAAAGAACATGCTCATTTTTCCCTCGGGTCGCTCCCTGTCAGAAGAAAGCATCGGCAAAGAAATACTGGTTGACTGCAGCAGCGATATGACTGCAGATGCTGCAAACCAAAAACAAGTTACTTCCACCACTAACCAAAATATTGGAAACATCTCATGATAAAGAGCTACGACCACAAAAAAGAATATATTGTTGGTTACATTTATATCTCAGCGGTACCAAGACACAATCATCTCCGTACGCTACTCTATGTGTTTGTTGCAGGACTATGTGTGTGATTTTAACCATGTGAATAATACCAGACGGTGTTGTACGCGTGTGATGGATGAGTCTTTCGTCAGTCCAAGAGGGCGAGGCGAAAAGGGAGTCCGTAAGCAAGCAGGTGGTCGAGGGCAGGAGGGAAGCGACAAGGTCCGTCCAGGCGGGGGAGTCGAGGATCGAGGGAGGCAGTCCAAAGTCCGGAGGAAGGTCGAGACACAGAGCTCGAGCACACGGGACAAGACAAGGAGACACAAAGAACATGAGGCGAGGGAACAAGGAGGACAAGGAGAACGAGTGCGAGGACAATGAGAAGGAAGCCAGAGACGTGAATGCTTACTACAAAGAGTTAACGACATTCCGGCGCAGGTTCCAAGGGCCGACTGGTCTTTATGCTGCCGCTCAGATGATCAGCAGGTGCTCTGATGATCAGCAAGTGCGCGGATTGCCGATAGTCTGCAGCTGCGGCGATGCGGGGGCGTGTCCTGGCCTGCTGCCAGACAGAGTGCTTGAGGATCTTGCAGCGGAAGAATTGAGGTTTCGAGACCGCGCCGTGACAGCTTGGATGGCAACATATGTTGCTCTAAAACCTGTATGTACCTTTCAGCATTACCCTTGCCTTGGGCACTAATACACCCCCATACCATCACAGATGCTGGCTTTTGAACTTTGCGCCTATAACAATCCAGATGGTTCTTTTCCTCTTTGGTCCGGAGGACAAGACGCCCACAGTTTCCAAAAACAATTTGGAAATGTGGACTCGTCAGACCACAGAACACTTTTCCACTTTGCATCAGTCCATCTTAGATGAGCTCGGGCCCAGCGAAGCCGGCGGCGTTTCTGGGTGTTGTTGATAAATGGCTTTCGCTTTGCATAGTATAGTTTTAACTTGCACTTACAGATGTAGCGACCAACTGTCGTTACTGACAGTGGTTTTCTGAAGTGTCCCCGAGCACATGTGGTGATATCCTTTACACACCGATGTCGGTTTTTGATGCAGTACTGCCTGAGGGATCGAGGGGCCGTAATATCATCGCTTACATGCAGTGATTTCTCCAGATTCTCTGAACCTTTTGATGATATTACGGACCGTAGATGGTGAAATCCCTAAATTCCTTGCAATAGCTGGTTGAGAAATGTTGTTCTTAAACAATTCGACAACTTGCTCACACATTTGTTCACAAAGTGGTGACCCTCGCCCCATCCTTGTTTGTGAATGACTGAGCATTTCATGGAAGCTGCTTTTATACCCAATCATGGCACCCACCTGTTCCCAATTAGCCTTTGGTCTTGACGTGGTGCTTCAGCCCGTGTTTCGTCGTTGCAGCCGAGAAGGTGGGCCGCGTCAGACGGGGGAAACCACTGAGAAGCTGTTGGTACTCTAAAAAAACATCCATAAAACGCTAACAATACTCCATTGACATTTCGTGACCGGAATATTAACCAACTATTAGCGATATTATTATTGTAAGCGCTAACGTTGAGGACCTACTTTTAGCGGCACATTGATCAGAGAAGGATAATTAGCTTATGCTGATGTATTGACATCATGAGCTGGTAAGCTCCTCTCTCGCCTCTGAGCTGGTGAAAGTTTATTGTAAATTATAAATCATGGTTCTTACCTGGGGTGGAGGTTGCCCTCTAGTGGGCTCTGCAGACCACCACACACTGCCAGGAGAGCCCGGGATTCAGGGTATAACACTGTTTTATTCTCATATACTAGTGCCAGTCTATTGCTTTCCAGCAAACTGTCTGTCTGTGTCTTGTGTCTCTCTCGCCCTCTCTGGCTACCACTCCAGCTCCATCAACGTGTCTCATTCCGGCTGCTGCTAATAAAGGCGACAGGTGATTAGATAACAAGGCCCACCTGGGCCATCCACTCACATGTCGCTGTCTTCGAGGCCGGTCCTGGCACACCCCGTTTTAGCGGCAGGCCCGCAGGCCACGCCCCCCCCCCTCCACACCTGTATAGTAGAAGGATGAGGTCATAAAACCAGAAATCGGTAAGCTTTGTTACTCAACTTAGACCGGGAGATGATAAGAAAGACAGAAAAGATGCTCGTTATGATATGTATGATTCTTATATGAACATCCCATTAGGCGGCATCATAGTTAGAGCAGACATTGTACAGTAAGTGATTGTTTTATAATGTTTGTTGTCACTCAAAAAGTCTGCCGTGAGTTGTAGTCGGGGTTGTTAAAGGAAAAAGCAAACATAATGTGCCAATTAAATTAATTGAGTAAAATACAAAATATTACATGTTATTATGAATGTATTATTACATATATATACTCTTACAGCCTGTTTATAAAACCTTCATGGAGGTTTTTTAGAGCGCCTTACAGGCGGAATACAGCGACTCCATTGTTGGCTGACTTTTGCCAATGTTTATTTATGTGTTAGAATGCAAAAAAAAAACAACAACATGTGTGCTTGTCTTACATAGGGATTGTGAATGATAGGCAAAAAAATCCCCAAAAAGTGCAGTTCTTCAAAAGAGCAAAAGGGAGAAAAAAAGTGAATCAAGTCAATAAAATTAAATAAAAGTCATAAAAAGATAAGAGTAAATTGTGAGTAATACACTAAATTAGGATAAGTGGAGACATTAGCCAAGTAAAGCAAAGATGATCCGGGGCACGGATCATGTTTTGTTCTGTTCTGTTAGTTTTAGACTCCCTTAGTTCCTGTTTTGTGCACCCTTGATTTTGTTTTAGTTACCATGGCAGTGGCGTGTGGTGAGGTTAATGTCTGGTGAGGCACTGCATCATCACAGTCAGATTTACAAACATATGAACCCTAAATAGTATCTTATTCACCATGTGATTGGCAGCAGTTAACGGGTTATGTTTAAAAGCTCATACCAGCATTCTTTACACAACTGTAGCACACAAAAAAGCACATTTAATAAAAAAAACATTATTATGGTCTTACCTTTCTTGCTAGACATCCACACAGCCAGCCTTTGCGTGTGTACCACGCCGTTTGAAAAGAACGGGTCTTCTGTCCCGAAGTCAAAAGCAAACCTTTTAGCTCCGGCGTTGGTCTACCTTTAATTATTACCTCCTGCTTCCATTGAAAGTCCAGTTTAGAAAACTGTTTTATTTTACATATGTAATCCTCCATGTTTTTAATAAAAGTCCAGGCGAGAGGAAATAAACAATCGCTGCACTAATTGACTTGCGAACCATTTTTTTTAACTTCTGTGGCCGAGGAATGATCTCTGGGATCACTACCGCCCTCTACCACCAGGAGGCCGGATTACTGCGAGCCTCAACCAGTACGTCTTTTGCAGCAGATTTATGAATGCTCAGCACAAGAAATACGTTACACACATACAGTTGTTGACAAAATACACTGTACATTATATACCTCAGCTAACTAAACTATGGAAATGTATAATATAATTCATATAGCAATACAGTCTCACTGCACAGCAGGCCAGCAGTTAGCCGAGTCATTGCGCACAATCCATGTTGAGGCACAAATCAGTGACGTGCCTCAACTGGCTGCTGATCACCGCACC
This sequence comes from Entelurus aequoreus, assembly GCF_033978785.1. NCBI lineage: Eukaryota > Metazoa > Chordata > Actinopteri > Syngnathiformes > Syngnathidae > Entelurus > Entelurus aequoreus. Next base: position 51,693,925 of record NC_084746.1, on the reverse strand, counting down.
GTCTCTTCTCAGTATTTGAACGGCAAATGTGAAAATAAAAATAAAAATAATCTAAAACTGGTGAAGTTAAATGGAAAATAACTTTAGTATAATCACTGGATACATATAACAATTAATTTGTTTTTTTTTTCTTTTTACATTTTTTTTTCTTTCCATGATGGCGGGTGAGGCCCCGCCTCCCCTGCCTCTAGTGACTGCATGCCACTGTACCATGGCTACTTATTATTTTCACCTGCCTCGGATTGGTGTTTGGGACGCTCACCTATTCCCCGAGCACTAATCAGAGGCATTATTTAAGCCTGCCTTTGCTTCATGCAACCTGTTTACGTGAGTATTGCTTGTCTCTAGTCCAGGGGTCACCAACCTTTTTGAAAGCAAGAGCTACTTCTTGGGTAGTGATTAATGCGAAGGGCTACCAGTTTGATACACACTTAAATAAATTGCCAGAAATAGCCAATTTGCTCAATTTACCTTTAACTCTATGTTATTATTAATAATTAATGATATTTACACTTAATTGAACGGTTTAAAAGAGGAGAAAAAAACGAAAAAAAAAGACAATTAAATTTTGAAACATAGTTTATCTTCAATTTCGACTCTTTAAAATTCAAAATTCAACCGAAAAAAAGAAGAGAAAAACTTAAAAAAAGAATTTATGGAACATCATGAGTCATTTTTCCTGATTAAGATTAATTTTAGAATTTTGATGACATGTTTTAAATAGGTTAAAATCCAATCTACACTTTGTTAGAATATATAACAAATTGGACCAAGCTATATTTCTAACAAAGACAATCATTATTTCTTCTAGATTTTCCAGAACAAAAATTTTAAAATAAATTCAAAAGACTTTGAAATAAGATTTAAATTTGATTCTACAGATTTTCTAGAATTGCCAGAATATTTTTTTTGAATTTTAATCATAATAAGTTTGAAGAAATATTTCACAAATATTCTTCGTCGACAAAACAGAAGCTAAAATGAAGAATTCAATTTAAAAATGTATTTATTATTCTTTACAATAAAATTTTTTTTTTTTACTTGAACATTGATTTAAATTGTCAGGAAAGAAGAGGAAGGAATTTAAAAGGTAAAAAGGTATATGTGTTTAAAAATCCTAAAATCATTTTTAAGGTTGTATTTTTTCTCTAAAATTGTCTTTCTGAAAGTTATAAGAAGCAAAGTAAAAAAAATAATTAATTTATTTAAACAAGTGAAGACCAAGTCTTTAAAATATTTTCTTGGATTTTCAAATTCTATTTAAAAATGTCGGGCAAAGCGAGACCAGCTTGCTAGTAAATAAATACAATTTAAAAAATAGAGGCAGCTCACTGGTAAGTGCTGCTATTTGAGCTATTTTTAGAACAGGCCAGCGGGCTACTCATCTGGTCCTTACGGGCTACCTGGTGCCCGCGGGCACCACGTTGGTGACCCCTGGTCTAGTCCATGCTAAGTGGTAGCCTTAACTTCGAGTGCGATCGGCACGTTGTTCCTTCGGCTTGTTTTCTGTTTTTTGTACTTCTTTGATTTTCGAGAGTAAATCATGTTCCTACCTACACGTCCTGTCCGGAGTGGTCCGTCTGCATCCCGGGGGAATGAACCCTGCAGTAAGCTGCGACCCCCCTCGCCGTGACAAGATATTGAGAATAAAAATATAAATAATGAAGAAAAAATGTTAACTGAATCGCACAATTCACAAATAGGGTGTTGAAAGAGTACGAAAAAAATCTAACAATATAAAACAGTGACAGAGTAGTGAAGTGAATTATATTTTATATAGCACTTTTCTCTAGTGACTCAAAGTGCTTTACATAGTGAAACCCAATATCTAAGTTACATTTTTTAACCAGTGTGGGTGGCACTGGGAGCAGGTGGGTAAAGTGTCTTGCTTAAGGACACAACGGCAGTGACTAGGATGGCGGAAGCGAGGATTGAACCTGGGATCCTCAAGTTGCTGGCACGGCCGCTCTACCAACCGAGCTATACCGCCCAGAGTAGCCTGTAGCTTGAAAAGAAAATAAAAAAGCCTGAAAAGTGTAAAAAAAAAAAAAAGGACAAAAATATGAGTTCATGTACAAACCCCGTTTCCATGAGTTGGGAAATGGTGTTAGATGTAAATATAAACGGAATACAATGATTTGCAAATCATTTTCAAGCCATATTCAGTTGAATATGCTACAAAGACAACATATTTGATGTTCAAACTGATAAACTTTGTTTTTGTTGCAAATAGTCATTAACTTTATAATTTGATGGCAGCAACACGTGACAAAGAAGTTGGGAAAGGTGGCAATAAATACTGATAAAGTTGAGGAATGCTCATCAAACACTTATTTGGAACATCCCACAGGTGAACAGGCTAATTGGGAACAGGTGGGTGCCATGATTGGCTATAAAAGTAGATTCCATGAAATGCTCAGTCATTCACAAACAAGGATGGGGCGAGGGTCACCACTTTGTCAACAAATGCGTGAGCAAATTGTTGAACAGTTTAAGAACAACCTTTCTCAAGCAGCTATTGCAAGGAATTGAGGGATTTCACCATCTACGCTCCGTAATATCATCAAAGGGTTCAGAGAATCTGGAGAAATCACTGCAGGTAAGCAGCTAAGCCCGTGACCTTCCATCCCTCAGGCTGTACTGCATCAACAAGCGACATCAGTGTGTAAAGGATATCACCACATGGGCTCAGGAACACTTCAGAAACTCACTGTCAGTAACTACAGATGGTCGCTACGTTTTATGGATGTTTTTTTAGAGTACCAACAGCTTCTCAGTGGTTTCCCCCGTCTGACGCGGCCCACCTTCTCGGCTGCAACGACGAAACACGGGCTGAAGCACCACGTCAAGACCAAAGGCTAATTGGGAACAGGTGGGTGCCATGATTGGGTATAAAAGCAGCTTCCATGAAATGCTCAGTCATTCACAAACAAGGATGGGGCGAGGGTCACCACTTTGTCAACAAATGCCTGAGCAAGTTGTCGAATTGTTTAAGAACAACATTTCTCAACAAGCTATTGCAAGAAATTTAGGGATTTCACCATCTACGCTCCGTAATATCATCAAAAGGTTCAGAGAATCTGGAGAAATCACTGCATGTAAGCGATGATATTACGGCCCCTCGATCCCTCAGGCAGTACTGCATCAAAAACCGACATCAGTGTGTAAAGGATATCACCACATGTGCTCAGGGACACTTCAGAAACCCACTGTCAGTAACGACAGTTGTTCGCTACATATGTAAGTGCAAGTTAAAACTCTCCTAAGCAATGCGAAAACCGTTTATCAACAACACCCAGAAACGCCGTCGACTTCGCTGGGCCTGAGCTCATCTAAGATGGACTGATACAAAGTGAAAAAGTGTTCTGTGGTCTGACGAGTCCACATTTCAAATTGTTTTTGGAAACTGTGGACGTCGTGTCCTCCGGACCAAAGAGGAAAAGAACCATCCGGATTGTTCTAGGCGCAAAGTGTAAAAGGCAGCATGTGTGATGGTATGGGGGTGTATTAGTGGCCAAGACATGGGTAACTTACACATCTGTGAAGGCGCCATTAATGCTGAAAGGTACATACAGGTTTTGGAGCAACATATGTTGCCATCCAAGCAACGTTACCATGGACGCCCCTGCTTATTTCAGCAAGACAATGCCAAGCCACGTGTTACATCAACGTGGCTTCATAGTAAAAGAGTGCGGGTACTAGACTGGCCTGCCTGTAGTCCAGACCTGTCTCCCATTGAAAATGTGTGGCACCTAAAATAGCAGAAGGGAGACCCCCGGACTGTTGAACAACTTAAGCTGTACATCAAGCAAGAATGGGAAAGAATTCCACCTGAGAAGCTTCAAAAATGTGTCTCCTCAATTGTAAGTTAATGATTATTTGCAAAAAAAAAAAAAAGTTTATGAGTTTGAACATGAAATATGTTGTCTTTGTAGTGCATTCAACTGAATATGGCTTGAAAAGGAGTTGCAAATCATTGTATTCCGTTTATATTTACATCTAACACCATTTCCCAACTCATATGGAAACGGGGTGTGTATAAAGTGAATGTCTTGTTTTTTCTCCACAGTGTCCGTTCAATATTTGGAACACCTTTTTCAGCATACAAACAGTCGTTAAAAATGGCAGTGAATGTCCTGCCTTTTCCTTGCAAGCTATTATTATGCTGGGGTGTGACGAGCCCCATGTGGCTGCTGGATCAGGTGGCTGATGCAAACCGCTGCAAATGCACACGCTATCGACTACAAATGGCTCCAATTTCCAAAAGAATGATGTGTCTGCTGGCCTTTCATTGGCCTGCCCTAATAGTGCTCACCATCCAAAATGGCCTCTCTCTCCTTTTGTTGTCAGCCTGACATGCTCCCACCTATACTTACTTTTTCCCTCCCGGTGACTCTGATGTGGATTACTGCCTGTGGGGTTTCCCTTGTCTCCCCACAGTAAAGAGAGTGTTTTCATTTCAATGAAAAGAAAAGATTATACATCACCAGACGGGCTGGGGGTGAAATGTAAAGCGACTGCCCTGTGGATGTGTTGCATTATTTATTCTCCATGTCCGAAACTCCAACTGCTACGCGCCTCACTTCTAAATTTAAAGTTTGAATACTGTGCGTGCTTGACACCACACTAGGCGCAAAACAAGCTACATTGTAAAAAATGATTGTTACTGTAAATAGCAACAGTAAGACGTTGTAAAATGAACAGTAGTTCATCACTGCGCTTACTGTACAATCAACACACCTGAGGATGATGAGAGCTCCCCTGCCTTCTTAAGCCAGCGTGTCCAGTAGGGCTGTGAATCTTTGGGTGTCCCACGATTCCATTCAATATCGATTCTTGGGGTCACGATTCGATTCAAAATCGATTTTTTTTTCTTCAATTCAACACGATTCTCGATTCAAAAATGATTTTTCCTCGATTCAAAAGGATTCTCTATTCATGGAATACATAGATTTCAGCAGGATCTACCCCTGACATGCAAGCAGAGTAGTAGATTTTTGTCAAAAGCTTTTATAATTGTAAAGGACAATGTCTTATCAACTGGAATTTGTTTGAAATATTAAATGAACCAAAAATATGACTTATTTTATCTTTGTGAAAATATTGGACACAGTGTGTTGTCAAGCTTATGTGACATTATTGTTCTTTTTTTATAAATGTCTAATGATAATGTCAATGAGGGATTTTTAATCACTGCTATGTTGAAATTGTTACTAATATTGATACTGTTGTTGATAATATTCATTTTTGTTTCACTACTTTTGGTTTGTTCTGTGTGGTGTTTGTGTCTCCTCTCAATTGCTCTGTTTATTGCAGTTCTGAGTGTTGCTGGCTCGGGTTTGGTTTTGGAATTGGATTGCATTGTTATGGTATTGCTGTGTATTGTTTTGTTGGATTGATTAATACATTTTTAAAAAAAAAAATTTAAATAAAAAAAATTAAAAAAAATTAAAAAAATCGATTTTTTAAAAATGAGAATCAATTCTGAATCGCACAACGTGAGAATCGTGATTCGAATACGAATAGATTTTTTTAAAATGCATTTTTTCCCACCTTTTTTCCATAAATTACATATAGTACCCATAAGAGTACCGATAAATACCGGTATCGATAAGGAATATCGATAAGGGTATCGTACCGATTAAAATCTTAACGATAAACATCCCTACTTGAGAGTGCAGGTTAAAGGCTGACATTGTGTTATGATCGGGTGCCGGATAATAGTTTATTTTGGGTTTTGATTCACTTGTTGTTGAAGTTCTGTTTCAGCACCCCAGTTTTGTGTTTTCTTGGTTGTCATGGGCGCTGATTATGTTCACCTGCCTCTGATTAATGTTCGGGACGCTTCACCTGGGGGCAGCGCGGTGGCAGAGGGGTTAGTGCGTCTGCCTCACAATACGAAGGTCCTGAGTAGTCGTGAGTTCAATCCCGGCCTCGGGATCTTTCTGTGTGGAGTTTGCATGTTCTCCCCGTGACTGCGTGGGTTCCCTCCGGGTACTCCGGCTTCCTCCCACCTCCAAACACATGCACCTGGGGATAGGTTGATTGGCAACACTAAATTGGCCCTAGTGTGTGAATGTGAGTGTGAATGTTGTCTGTCTATCTGTGTTGGCCCTGCGATGAGGTGGCAACTTGTCCAGGGTGTACCCCGCCTTCCGCCCGATTGTAGCTGAGATAGGCTCCAGCGCCCCCCGCGACCCCGAAGGGAATAAGCGGTAGAAAATGGATGGACGCTCACCTGTTTCCGAGCACTAATCAGAGAGCTTTTCCCGTTACGGTAGTTCCGTGTGTTTCTTGAGCTAATGCTTTGACTTAACGTATTTTTCCGACTATAAGTCGCCCCGGAGTTTAAGTCGCACCGGGCGAAAATGCATAATAAAGAAGGAAAAAAACATATATAAGTCGCACTGGAGTATAAGTCGCATTTTTGGGGTAAATTTATTTGATAAAAGCCAACACCAAGAATAGACATTTGAAAGGCAATTTAAAATGTCTAAAGAATAGTGAACAACAGGCTGAATAAGTGTACGTTATATGAGGCATAAATAACCAACTGGTATGTTAACGTAACATATTATGGTAAGAGTCATTCAAATAACTATAACATATAGAACATGCTATACCTTTACCAAACAATCTGTCACTCCTAATCGCTAAATCCCATGAAATCTTATACGTCTAGTTTCTTACGTGAATGAGATCAATAATATTTGATATTTTACGCTAATGTGTTAATAATTTCACACATAAGTCGCTCCTGACTATAAGTCGCACCCCCGGCCAAACTATGAAAAAAAAAAAGACTCATAGTCCGAAAAATACGGTATGTGTTTTCGTGTTAGCTACTCCGTTAGCTTTCCTTGTGCTAGGCACGCGCTCCCCTTGTGTTTGTTCCTGCCTGATTTATGGACATTAAATCATTCTCTTACCTGCACCTTGTCTCCGGAGTTTCTGCTGCATCTCGGAAGAACAATCCGCGCATCATCATGCCTTCTCGACCACGTCACATATTGCTAAGATTTTTCTTCAAGGTAAGTAAACAGAACACATCTAATACATCTTTGAATAGCGTAAGCTTGATTGTCATCTGTACACACTGCTTTTAAATTAATTAGCTTCCAGTTCTGAATGTCAGTAAGTCTTAAAGGCCTACTGAAAGCCACTACTACGCAGTCTGATAGTTTATATATCAATGATGAAATCTTAACATTGCAACACATGCCAATACGGCCGGGTTAACTTATAAAGTGACATTTTAAAATTCCCGTGACACTTCCGTGTAGATAAGATGACGTATGCGCGTGATGTAAACAGTTGAATCAGACATCTTGGAATAGGTCCGTCGCCAGCTTAAGTCGTCTGTTTTCATTGCTAAATTCCACAGTATTCTGGACATCTATGTTGGTGAATATTTTGCAATTTGTTTAATGAACAATGGAGACTGCAAAGAAGAAAGTTGTAGGTGGGATCGGTGTATTAGCGGGGGACTACAGCAACACAACCAGGAGGACTTTGAGGATAGCAGACGCGCTAGCCGAACGACCTCACCTTGACTTCCTCCGTCTCCGGGCCGCCGACCGCATCGGTGATCAGGTGAAGTCCTTCGTCGTACCGCCGATCGCTGGAACGCAGGTGAGCACGGGTCGTGATGAGCAGATGAGAGCTGGCGTAGGTGCAGAGCTAATGTTTTTAGCATAGCTCTGTCGAGGTTCCCTAGCTAAGTTAGCTTCAATGGTGTCGTTAGCAACAGCATTGCTAAGCTTCGCCAAGCTGGAAAGCATTAACCGTGTGGTTACATGTCCAGAGTTTGGTAGTATTGTTGATCTTCTGGCTATCCTTTGTTTTGTTTGTTTTGTCCCATTTACACATTTTGACAATTCCTCCAATGTTATTTCATCAAAGAGAGAGAAACTATTTTGGAGGGCAATGTCCGTCGTATATACAGTCGTATTTGTGTTAATAGAACCCAGTTGTAGCTGAGATGCATTGTCTTTAATCTCTTTTCTAATGACTTCAATTTTCTTATTAAAGAAATTCATAAAGTCATCTGCTGAGTGGGTGGAGCTACTGGGAGGAGTCCCTTGTTGGGTTAGCGATGCTACTGTACTAAACAAAAATTTAGGATCATTTTTGTTGAGGGGGATGAGATTTGAGTAATATTTAGCTTTAGCTGAGGTAAGCATGCGTTTATAAGTTATTAAACTATCACACCATGCTTGATGGAAAACCTCAAGTTTAGTCGCACACCATTTGCGTTCCAGCTTTCTACATGATAATTTCTGGGATTTAGTTTCTTCTGTAAACCATGGGGTACGCCTTTTAGGGGCCCCTTTTAGCTTTAGCGGTGCTACACTATCAATGGTGTCGCGCAGGGCGTCGTTAAAGTTGTTAGTGAGGTTATCAATAGAGCCCACATAATTTGGGAATGGTGCCATTACCGAAGGCAGTAGGTCAGTAAGAGTCGTCGTTGTGGCAGCATTAATGTTGCGGCTGCTATAATAGTTATTATTATTATTATTAGTTTGTTGACAATGAGTCAGAACTTCGAATTTTATAAGGTAATGATCGGACATTACTTTAGTGTACGGGAGTATCGTAACTTTAGAGGTGGTGACACCCCTGACAAGCACTAGATCTATCGTATTACCGTTGCGATGCGTGGGTTCATTTATTATTTGTGTAAGACCACAGCTATCAATTATAGTCTGGAGCGCCACGCATAGAGGGTCCGATGGGGTATTCATATGAATATTAAAGTCCCCCATTATGATTATATTGTCGGCGTGCGTCACTAGATCAGCAACAAACTCTGAGAATTCACTGATGAAGTCCGAATAGAACCCAGGGGGCGGTAGATAACAGCCAGGTGGAGAGGCAGCGGTGTGACAAACCTCAAAGTGAGCACCTCAAACGAGTTATATTTATTATTTAGGTTAGGTGTAAAATTATAGTTTTCATTGTATATTAGTGCGACACCCCCTCCCCTTTTAAGAGGACGGGCAACATGTGCATTGGTATAGTTAGGAGGAGATGCCTCATTTAGCGCAAAAAAATCGTCTGGTTTGAGCCAGGTCTCGGTGAGACCAACGACGTCAAGTTTGTTGTCTCTAATGACCTCATTAACTAATAACGTTTTGGAAGATAATGAACTTATGTTTAAAAAGCCTATATTATAGGTAGTGGGCTGTTTTGAGGATTGTTTGTTGAAATTATCCGAAGTAGCAATATTAATAATGTTGCGTTTATTATGCGTAGTGCACTTTAAATAGTTTCGACCATATCTAGGAATTGATACGACGGGAATTGTCCGATTGTTTGCTAGATGTTGCGATAAACTGAACGCATCATAGTTAATAGTTATCCCCGTTTATATATTTTTTTTAAATTTCAGTAGGCCTTGAAGGTCCTGCTCCCTTTCAGGTATTTAATTCACTCTTCTATGGTTGTGAATATAACGTTTTTTTGTAGTGGCCTCAAGGGCAAAACTGTCTTTCAGATAAATACCTCTGAAACAACATTTAACAAAATAAAATTTTTTTGAAAACACAACATCACTGCAAAAATGACATAACACAGCGACATTGCAGATTATGTAAACTGTAGGGACAACAGTTCTTGTTTATGATGGGACAGAACCCTTGCTAAAACATATAATGGCAGCACAGTGGCAGAGGGGTTAGTGCGTCTGCCTCACAATACGAAGGTCCTGGGTTCAATCTTGCGCTCGGGATCTTTCTGTGTGGAGTTTGCATGTTCTCCCCGTGACTGCGTGGGTTCCCTCCGGGTACTCCGGCTTCCTCCCACCTCCAATGACATGCACCTGGGGATAGGTTAATTGGCAACACTAAATGGTCCCTAGTGTGTGAATGTGAGTGTGAATGTTGTCTGTCTATCTGTGTTGGCCCTGTGATGAGGTGGCGACTTGTCCAGGGTGTACCCCGCCTTCCGCCCGAATGCAGCTGAGATAGGCTCCAGCACCCCCCGCGACCCCGAAGGGAATAAGCGGTAGAAAATGGATGGATGGATGCTGATGACGTGATTTTTTTGATTGATGTGGACGTCCCATTCAAAGTCACAGGCCGCGACAAAGTGTTTACTTTGATAAAAACGCGAAAAGACTGGTTGATGCGATTTCGCGTCAATGGGAGGCAATGTGTTGATCTAACTTTTGCTTTGTTTCTGTTTCTGGCCGCAGAGAGGTTCATGTCAGTCCGTAGTGGACTCCTGAGCAACAACATGTGTCATCCTCAAGCAGAAGCACAAATCTACATGTTGAGTGCCCTCTTCAGCTATCGGGCTCATTTTTTTCAAGATTTATAATTCTCTCCACCATGAATGATTTCAACACCGCCTAATGTGGTAATGAAAAATACAACTAAGATACACTTTAAAATCAATAATAACTACAACTAGTTTGAAGCCGAAACGACAAACGCGCTCAGAGGAGATAATGTTTGATGTTTGGTGACTGGTTTTTACAAAAATTTAGTTTTGAAGGGGGGATTGCAAACTTCCTGTTGATTTTTGCTGAAGGGTGTCAAAGAATGAAATGTAGGTCTAGGTGAGACCTACATGGAGGTTTTTCTTTCATGTCACTAAGACGTTCCTACCGGAAGTTACAAGCAGTTTTGTCTGTGTTTTCCTCTGAGGAGCAGTTTTGTCTGTGTCTTATTCAAAAATTGCGCTAGAGCGCAATTTTAAGTTTTGGGGTTCGTTTTTTTTATTAGATCGCAATTTCTACCAGTCCTGATGTGTGTGTAAAGTTTGGTGAGTTTTGAAGCATTTTAAGGGGGTCAAATTACAGGTCAAAGAGGCAAAAGTGACGGTTTTTAGTCATTTTTTGTCTTGAAGGGGGAATTGCCAACTTCCTGTTGCTTTTTGCCTGAGGATGTCAACTTATGAAATGTAGGTCTAAGTGAGACCTACATAGAGGTTTTTGTTTCATGTCTCTCCGACCTTCCTAGTGGGAGTTACAGGCAGTTTTTTTCCCCTAGGGGGCGCTAGAGCGCAATTTTGGGTTTTGAGGTTGTTTTTTTTTATTAGATGGCAATTTTCGCAGGTCCTGATGTGTGTGTCAAATATGGTGAGTTTTGAAGCATATTAAGTGGGTCAAATTGCAGCTCGAAGAGGCGGCCGCTATAATAATAATAATAATAAAACCTTATAATAACAATAGGTCCTTTCGTCCCATTGTAAAAGGAATCCCGTTGGGATTCCTTTTACAATGGGCCGTGCGGGCCCTAATAATTACGGTATAAACAAAAGACAAGACCGTTTTCCCAGGATGCAGACGGAACTCCGGAGGCAGAGTGCAGGCAATGATTTATTTACCATAAATCAGCCAGGAAATACAAAGTAAACAGAAAAGCATGACGATAGCATGGGAAGCTATGGCGAAGCTTAGTCCTAAAACATGAATCTCAAAGGTATTCACACATAACTTGTTGCACGGAGCAAACAAGACAGCCAGACTGAGTGTGGCGAAAAGCAGGAATAAATAGCTCTCTGATATGTGCCCGGAAGCAGGTGAGCATCCCAAACACAAATCAGATGCCGGTGAAAATCAGCACCCATGGCAACTAAAACACAAACCCAGGGGTGCTGAAAAAAGAACTAAGAGAGTCAAACTAAAATAAAACATGATCCGAGCAATGGATCATGACAGACTGGCACATTCGACTTAGTAACTGCATGCAAAGTCTACTATATTATATTGTATTTGCAAATGAGACACATCCGTGTAAGAAAACAAGATAACAACTGGACAGCACAGCTCAGTGTTGAATGTTAAATAAAAATGTTTTTATTTTTACAATCATTATTATTTGAACCCACACAAATATACCAAAAATTGGTACTAATATAGATTCCCAAGTACCGAGACTTCGTACCTTTTCGGTTCAAATATGAAATAATATGAATGCCGGCAATGTTTTGATACATTTATTCAATACCAAGGGTAGTATCAGTCAGTTTATGATTGATACTGGAGTGGTTAACTTACATCAATATTTTATATATATATATATATATATATATATATATATATATATATATATATATATATATATATATATATATATATATATATATATATATATATATATATATATATATATATATATATATATATATATATATATATATATATATATATATATGTATGTATGTATGTGTGGGAAAAAATCACAAGACTATTTCATCTCTACAGGCCTGTTTCATGAGGGGTTTTCCTCATCCTCAGGAGATTGAGGAAAACCCCTCATGAAACAGGCCTGTAGAGATGAAATAGTCTTGTGGTTTTTCCCCACACATACATATTACGCTCTACCACGGTATCGAGCACTATTTTTTGGATAATCTAATTAAGACATATATATATATATATGTATATATGTATATGTATATATACAGTATATATGTATTTTATTATAGGGGCGGTATAGCTCGGTTGGTAGAGCGGCCGTGTCTGCAACTTGAGGGTTTCAGGTTCGATCCCTGCTTCTGCCATCCTAGTCACTGCCGTTGTGTCCTTGGGCAAGACACCCACTGCTCCCAGTGCCACCCACACTGGTTTAAATGTAACTTAAATATTGTGTTTCACTATGTAATGCACTTTGAGTCACTAGAGAAAAGCGCTTAACTATAATCTGGTACAGAACATATCTGCCTTTGAACTTAATGTTTCTGTGCATTGTCCCTTCAAATAAAGACTAAACCAAACTTGTTAGCGACGGCTACAGCACCGGCAACAACACACTCTTGTCATTGTTATGCTCCGCGTGCGGCGGTTTGATGAGGTCGCCAGGAAACCTCTCATGCTGCAGTCGTCAACTCCTGTGTTGTGTGTGGGAGAAGGGAGAGGGGAGGGGCTGCTGACTTGGAGACGCAACTGCTCTGTACTTACCGCTCCGTACAGCGGCGTTTTTTAAAAAGTCATGAATTTTACTTTTTGAAACCGATACCGATAATTTCCGATATTCCATTTTAAAGCATTTATCGGCCGATATTATCGGACATCTCTAGTGTTGATATTGTTGCATTGTCAGTAGCACTAGCCATAAATACATTAACATTTTTTTTACAACTAATACATGCAATCCGTATCGGCCAATCTGACTCATGGTTGATCGGTATGTGAATCTGCAGTGTAATACCCTGATGGAAACAGTTTCAGCATATTTTAAAAAAAAATGCCTTCAACCAGTAAAAACAAGAGTGGGCAACAAATGGCCCCTGGACACACTTTGGGCACCTGTGTTCTACTGCCTTCAAATAACACACAGCAGGGACACCACATGACCCTCCTGGCAGCACTCTGCACTCCACCACGCTGTTGAAGGCCTTTGAACTTTGTTTGGAGGGGAGAAAAATGATGAAACATCTATTAATATTTATGCTTTACTCTAAACAGAAAGTGAATCATTTGCAGGGCTCCCCGCGAGAGTTCATGTGAAAACTATTTTATTTGTTGTTTATCCATATCAGCGCTACACCGTGTGTTGCACTACGTTCATAGCAGACATTTGACTTGAATTAAATTGGTGTGTGCTACATTCTGGAGGCGCAAGCGTTCAATCAGCAGCACTAAAACTTTCCAAGTATGTTTTAGCGACACAATCTCTCTGCTGCTGGCTGCTTCTAGAACAGGGGTCACCAACCTTTTTGAAAGCAAGAGCTACTTCTTGGGTACTGATTAATGCGAAGGGCTACCAGTTTGATACACACTTAAATAAATTGCTAGAAATAGCCAATTTGCTCAATTTACCTTTAACTCTATGTTATTATTAATAATTAATGATATTTACACTTAATTGAACGGTTTAAAAGAGGAGAAAACACGAAAAAAAAACGACAATTAAATTTTGAAACATAGTTTATCTTCAATTTGGACTCTTTAAAATTCAAAATTCAACCGAAAAAAAGAAGAGAAAAACTAGCTAATTCGAATCTTTTTGAAAAAATTAAAAAAATAATTTATGGAACATCATTAGTAATTTTTCCTGATTAAGATTAATTTTAGAATTTTGATGACATGTTTTAAATAGGTTAAAATCCAATCTGCACTTTGTTAGAATATATAACAAATTGGACCAAGCTATATTTCTAACAAATCATTATTTCTTCTAGATTTTCCAGAACAAAAATTTTAAAAGAAATTCAAAATACTTTGAAATAAGATTTAAATTTGATTCTACAGATTTTCTGGATTTGCCAGAATAATTTTTTTGAATTTTAATCATAATAAGTTTGAAGAAATATTTCACAAATATTCTTCGTCGAAAAAACAGAAGCTAAATTGAAGAATTAAATTAAAATGTATTTATTATTCTTTACAATAAAAAAAACTAAAAATTACTTGAACATTGATTTAAATTGTCAGGAAAGAAGAGGAAGGAATTCAAAAGGTAAAAAGGTATATGTGTTTAAAAATCCTAAAATTATTTTTAAGGTTGTATTTTTTCTCTAAAATTGTCTTTCTGAAAGTTATAAGAAGCAAAGTAAAAAAAATAATTAATTTATTTAAACAAGTGAAGACCAAGTCTTTAAAATATTTTCTTGGATTTTCAAATTCTATTTGAGTTTTGTCTCTCTTAGAATTAAAAATGTCGGGCAAAGCGAGACCAGCTTGCTAGTAAATAAATACAATTTAAAAACTAGAGGCAGCTCACTGGTAAGTGCTGCTATTTGAGCTATTTTTAGAACAGGCCAGCGGGCTACTCATCTGGTCCTTACGGGCTACCTGGTGCCCGCGGGCACCACGTTGGTGACCCCTGTTCTAGAACAAGTCACCTGATGCCTTAAAGATTGTCAGGAGGAAATAGTCTGTAAAGTGGAAAGGTCTCACACCGTGAGTTGCTTTAGCACACCGATGAAACTAAAGTGCAGATGAGATTGAATGCAATTTAAAAAAAAAAAAGAAAATTAAGTTGATATAAGACAGCATTGGACACGATAGGCTTTATTGATCCTGCTCGGGGAAAATCGAAACCGAGTCTCAGCAGGACAAAAGATGCATAAATAAGAAATAAGTGCCTTGCGTTCGGAATACCATCCGAACAACATTCACGCTGTTCTCATTTGATCTTTCCTGGTAAAATACTGTAAAGGTTAGAAAATAACAACTTTTTTTTAAACAGCCAATCCAATCCACTTTATTTATATAGCACATTTACACAACAAGAATGCTTCCAAAGTGCTGCACAGCCATGTTAAAAACAATATTAAAAACAATATTAAAAACAATATTATGCTACACCAATGACTGAATAAAAACAAAGAATAAATGAATAGAAAACCAATACAGAGACAATATAAAAAATAAATATGCTTAAAAGCCATTTTTAAAGGGTAAAACCAATTAAAACAGTAAAATAGACATCAAAATTTATTTAAAAAAAACACACAGGACAACAGAGGACAGAAGACCACACAACTCACGTAGTGTTAAAAGCCAAAGAATAAAAGTGGGTCTTAAGACGAGACTTAAAACACTCCACTGTGGGAGCAGTTTGAACATGGAGGGGCAGAGTGTTCCAGAGCTTAGGGCCGACCACAGAGAAGGCCCTGTCTCCCCTGGTTTTAAGTCTCGTCCTGGGCACCACGAGCTGGAGCTGGCTCTCGGACCTCAGAGCGCGCGCAGGTGTGTAAATTTGGATGAGGTCCGAGATATACTGAGGTGCCAGTCCATGTAAAGCTTTAAAAACAAACAGCAAGGATTTAAAATCAATTCTAAAATGAACAGGGAGCCAGTGCAAACTCCGAAGAATTGGGGTTATATGCTCACGTTTCCTGGCCCCTGTTTAAAAGTCGTGCTGCCGCGTTCTGGACTAACTGCAACCGGGAGAGAGCTTTTTGGCTAATGCCAGCATAAAGTGCATTGCAGTAGTCCAGGCCACTTGAAATAAAAGCATGCACGACTTGTTCAAAAAGGTTAAAAGATAAAAATGGTTTTACCTTTGCTAAAAGACGAAGATGATAAAAACACGATTTTAAAACGCCATTGACTTGTTTGTCAAATTTAAAATGGCTGTCTAAAGTGACGCCAAGGCTGGTGACTTTGGGACGCACATGATTTTGCAATGGTCCCAAGTCAGTGAGGGCCGGACCAAAAACTGAAATTTCCGTTTTTCCCTCATTCATTATTAAAAAATTCTGGGCTAACCAAGCCTTGACGTCACATAGACAGTTGAGAAGGGGTGTCAGGGGGCCGTGGCCTTTTCAAATTGGCACATACATTTGTCAGTCATCTGCATAAAAGTGATAAGACACTCCATGTTTCTTAAAAATCTCTCCAAGAGGGAGAATGTACAAGGAAAACAGGATGGGGCCTAGAATGGATCCCTGGGGGACACCACAGTAAAGCGGAGCAGAAGAAGAGGTGGCGTCCCCCAGCCTGACAGAGAAGGACCTCTCTGACAGGTAGGATCTGAACCACTCTAATGTAGTCCCCCTGACACCCACACAGTCTCTCAGGCAGTCTAAAAGAATTGTGTGGTGGACAGTATCAAAGGCAGCTGTAAGATCTAAAAGCACTAAAATGGCAGAGCTACCAGAATCAGACATTAAAGGCCTACTGAAATGAATTTTTTTTATTTAAACGGGGATAGCAGATCTATTCTATGTGTCATACTTGATCATTTCGCGATATTGCCATATTTTTGCTGAAAGGATTTAGTATAGAACAACGACGATAAAGATCGCAACTTTTGGTATCTGATAAAAAAAAGCTTGCCCGTACCGGAAGTAGCGTGACGTAGTCAATTGAACATATACGCAAAGTTCCCTATTGTTTACAATGATGGCCGCATGAAGTGAGAGAGATTCGGACCGAGAAAGCGACGATTTCCCCATTAATTTGAGCGAGGATGAAAGATTTTTAAATGAGTAAAGTGCAAGTGAAGGACTAGTGGGGAGTTGAAGCTATTCAGATAGGGAAGATGCTGTGAGAGCCGGGGGTGACCTGATATTCAGCTGGGAATGACTACAACAGTAAATAAACACAAGACATATATATACTCTATTAGCCACAACACAACCAGGCTTATATTTAATATGCCACAAATTAATCCCGCATAAAAACACCTAGGTGTTTGTTATGCTAGCTCCTAGCTACTAGCTCGAGCTAGTTATAACTCGAGCGGGTAATATGGACGGGATCCCGTATATATAACCCGCCAATACAATTCAAACACCTGCATAACACACACACTCACTCAGCCCAAACAACCGTTCACCTAACCCAAGGTTCATAAAGCTTATATATTTAATCAAGGTTACGTACATGACACGCACGTACGGGCAAGCAATCAAATGTTTGGAAGCGCGCGGGTGGGACCTGATATTCAGCTGGGAATGACTACAACAGTAAATAAACACAAGACATGTATATACTCTATTAGCCACAACACAACCAGGCTTATATTTAATATGCCACAAATTAATCCTAATGCTAGCTCCTAGCTCCTAGCTACTAGCTCGAGCTAGTTATAGCAAGCGATCAAATGTTTGGAAGCGCAGCTGTGTACTCACGTTATCGCAACTGTGTATCCAAATCAAAGTCCTCCTGGTAAGAGTCTCTGTTGTCCGAGTTCTTCCATCTTGACTGCATCTTTCGGGAATGTAAACAAAGAAGCGCCGGCTGTGTACGTGTTGTTGCTGACTTCCCTCGCAAAATAGACACTTCGCACCGACAACTTTCTTCTTTGCTTGCTCAGCTTCTTTCTCCATAATGCAATGAACAAATTGCAACAGATTCACCAACACAGATGTCCAGAATACTGTGGAATAATGAGATGAAAACAGAGCTATTTCGTATTGACTTCAATGGTGTCCGAATACTTCCGTTTCAATGATTGACGTCACGCGCATACGTCAACCCTCAGAGGCGTTTCGAACCGGAAGTTTAGCGGGAAATTTAAAATGTCACTTTATAAGTTAACCCGGCCGTATTGGCATGTGTTGCAATGTTAAGATTTCATCATTGATATATAAACTATCAGACTGCGTGGTTGGTAGTAGTGGCTTTCAGTAGGCCTTTAAAAGCAAGTCATTAAAAACCTTTAAAAGTGCAGATTCAGTACTGTGCAAAGCCTTGTATCCAGACTGAAATGGATCTAAAGTGCTATTTTCATCTAAAAAAGGCTGCAGTTGCGCTAAAACACATTTCTCCAGAATTTTTGACACAAAAGGTAACTTGGAAATGGGCCGATAATTTGACAAACTTGTTGGATCGAGACCCGTTTTTTTAATCAAAGGCTCGACAACAGCTCTTTTACAAAAAGAGGGGACACAGCCAGAAATCAAGCTGCTGTTGATGATGTCCTTAACAGACAAGTCAATAGTGTCCCAGATTTCTTTAAAAAAGCGAGGGGGGACGGGGTCTGTGGGACAGGACGAGGGTTTCAGTTTGTGGACTATTCCTGTAAGCTCAGGCATGGACACAGGCTCAAAGTGACTAAACACAGCCGAGCACTGAGTGGCCACATTAAAACTCAATGGAGAGCGAGAAAGATTTGCCCGAATAAAAGCAACCTTATCGTTAAAAAAGGAGAGAAATTTTTCACAAGTTTCACTTGTCATCTCCAGTAAAGTGGCTGGATTCAACAGCCAACATTAAGCACAAAGCAAACTATAGCTTGCTACCCAAGAATGTACAACAATTCTTCTCAACAAAGCAGGAGTATATTGTATAAAATATAACAAAAAAAATGTGCATGCACACTTAAGACTTTTAGAATATCAGTATGTGGATTTAAATGAAGTAATAGATTAAGCAAAGAAGTCAAACAATGTACTAGTGTTGTCCCGATACCAATATTTTGGTACCGATACCGGTACCAACATTATTTTGATTCTTTTTGGTACTTTTCGGTACTTTTCTAAATAAATGGGACCACAAAAAATAGCCTTATTGGCTTTATTTTAACAAAACATCTTTCGGTACATTAAACATATGTTTCTTATTGCAGTTAAGTCCTTAAATAAAATAGTGAACATACAAGACAACTTGTCTTTTAGTAGTAAGTAAGCAAACAGAGACTCCTAATTTAGCTGCTGACGTATGCAGTATCATATTGTGTCATTTTCCATTCTTTATTTTGTCAAAATTATTAAGGACAAGTGGTAGAAAATGAATTATTAATCTACTTGTTCATTTACTGTTAATATCTGCTTACTTTCTCTTTTAACATGTTCTATCTACACTTCTGTTAAAATGTAATAATCACTTATTTTTCTGTTGTTTTATACTTTACATTAGTTTTGGATGATACCACACATTTGGGTATCAATCCGATACCAAGTAGTTACAGGATCATACATTGGTCATATTCAAAGTCCTCATGTGTCCAGGGACATATTTCCTGACTTTATAAACATAATATACGTTTTGTTTTTAATTAAAGAAGATGTGATGCCAAAAAATATTGACGGTACTTTTCAGAGGCGGTAAAGTACCGAATATGGTTAATTAGTATCACGGTACTATACTAATACCGGTATAGCGTACAACCCTACAATGTAATGATATGATCTACTATAGGAAACTGTTCAAACTCAAAGCATTTACAAAGTATAAGGAAGAATAATCCTGGTAAACATCTTGAACCTTATGAAAAATTTGAAAATCTTATTCATCTCATTATGTGAATCATAACTTACCTTACTATTTATTCATGAGAACATTACTATTTGTTTATTTATTTACTCACTCATTTATTTATCATGCATCATCTGTTTGTGTTATGGATTGAGTACAGGAAGTGAACAAACAAATGTGTTAGAAATTGCTGTGAAACATAAACGGGGAGGATTAATCTGCTTCTTCCTACTCCTTTTCAGACATGCTGTGATGAGAAACTGGAAATATGTGATGTGCCATTGTGTAATTGTATGCATGTCTAAAATGTACTAAAACCATAACCATAATTTGTTCCAGGCCCGAATTTCGACAAATTTGGTGGGATTGTTATTAATATATTAAATATTTTTTATTGTTAGAGCATAGAAAAATAGTTGACTAGTTCCTAAATATTTTTTGACCATTACTACAGCTCTCTAAACATGAAAAAACACCAGGGGCCGTACTTATCAAGCTTCTTAGAGTGCCATTTTACACTTAAGTCCTGAGAATTTGCGAAATTTAGTCCTACTCTCAAACTTAAGAATAAAAGCTTTTTATCAACGTTCTTAAGTCTAAGAATCACTCCTACTCTCCACGATATTTAAGAGACCTTCAGAGGTGTCTTAAGTGGTTAGGAGTTGCCAGCAGGGGATGGCACTGAGGCGAGAGAGACGTGCGCCAACGTTCAGGGAACGGAACAATGTTTTTTTTGTTTTGATGACGAGCAGCTGATCAAACGGTATCGTTTAGACAGAGCGGATATTATTTTTGTCACAGATTTAATACTTTTCGATTCCTTGTTGATTTCTGCATGTGTCTGCAGTGGGCTAGTATATATAGAGCCACCCACACCAGTTTCAAATTAGTTGCCTAATTAATGAATTGGAAAGAAAATGTTATGAGAGTAGCGTATGTGTGTGGCCGTGAGGTGAGTGACGTCAGTGAGTGTGTGGGCGAGAGAAGAGAGGGAGCGGTAGCGTGAGTGCCGGCGGGGACTAGTTTGTTTTGTATTATTTTGTAGTTTATTGTCAAAATATACACTCCAATTGTCCACTTAAATATTTCCAAGATATTTCTTTCTTCTTAGACAACGGATTCCCTTCCGTGATTGGTCATTTCTATGGACACAGAAATGACGTCACCTAAAATTGCGTTTACGGCACATAGTAATGTCGTAATTCAGCTCTGAGTGTGACACTTAAGATTCAGTCCTACACTTCGCTGAAAGTGTGAGTAAGACGCTTGATAACTAACTTTTAAGTGCAGCTTTCAGCGAATAATTTATTTACTCTTAAGTCAACTCTTAGCAGACTTCTTAGGAGTAATTCTAAGAAGCTTGATAAGTACGGCCCCAGGTCTGCCCTAAACTCATGAGTTTTGTGAGAAAAAGCGCATGTAAAATGTCAATTTGATTGATTGATTGAGACTTTTATTAGTAGGTTGCACAGTGAAGTACATATTCCGTACAATGGACCACTAAATGGTAACACCCGAATAAGTTTTTCAACTTGTTTAAGTCGGGGTCCACTTAAATTGATTCATGATACAGATATATACTATCATATATACTATCATCATAATACAGTCATCACACAAGATAATCACAATTAATTATTTACATTATTTACAATCAGGGGGGGGGGGGGGGGGTTAGGATATGGACATCAAGTAGTGGACATAGAGAGAGAGAGAGAGAGAGAATCTGCATTTGATTGTTTACATTTGATTGTTAGCATTTAGGGTTGTAACTGCCTGGAGGTGAACTTTTATTGCGGTTTTGAAGGAGGATAGAGATGCCCTTTCTTTAATACCTGTTGGGAGCACATTACACATTGATGTGGCATAGAAAGAGAATGAGTTAAGACCTTTGTTACTTCGGAATTAATGAATGATGGGGCGCTTCGTACGAAATTTGACCACAAACCTATTCCTGTCTGCTTCCTGCTCCATCACTGATAAGAACATATGAACAATTCCAAACCCAACAGCCCACTCCACCCCACCCCACTCCAATCACTGTCCCAGTAGCTGTCGTGGCGCCGTGCAATAGTGCTTGTCTAATAAAATAGGAGGTATGGAGTTAAAATCCTGGTTGAAGTTTTTGTAAAGTATGGTCAATACATTTATGTTTTAATGAAGTTAAAATTAGGGCTGTCAAAAATAACGAGTCAACTCATTTGATCAATCACCAGAAATTATCATATTAATCATGTATCTATGGGATGGGGATAATAGGATGGGGTAGGTCTTTATTGTCATTGCAACAAGTACAACGAAACTTTGTTTTCAGCACAAACCCGTTCAAGATTGGACAAAACAAACAGTGTACAGGGTTACAGAACAGGGGCCGTACTTATCAAGCTTCTTAGAATTACTCCTAAGAAGTCTGCTAAGAGTTGACTTAAGAGTAAATAAATTCTTCGCTGAAAGCTGCACTTAAAAGTTAGTTATCAAGCGTCTTACTCACACTTTCAGTGAAGTGTAGGACTGAATCTTAAGTGTCACACTCAGAGCTGAATTACGACATTACTATGTGCCGTAAACGCAATTTTAGGTGACGTCATTTCTGTGTCCATAGAAATGACCAATCACGGAAGGGAATCCGTTGTCTAAGAATAAAGAAATATCTTGGAAATATTTAAGTGGACAATGGGAGTGTATATTTTGACAATAAACTACAAAATAATACAAAACAAACTAGTCCCCGCCGGCACTCACGCTACCGCTCCCTCTCTTCTCTCGCCCACACACTCACTGACGTCACTCACCTCACGGCCACACACATACGCTACTGTCATAACATTTTCTTTCCAATTCATTAATTAGGCAACTAATTTGAAACTGGTGTGGGTGGTTCTATATATACTAGCCCACTGCAGACACATGCAGAAATCAACAAGGAATCAAAAAGTGTTAAATCTGTGACAAAAATAATATCCGCTCTGTCTAAACGATACCGTTTGATCAGCTGCTTGTCATCAAAAAAAACAAAACATTGTTCCGTTCCCTGAACGTCCGCGCACGTCTCTCTCGCCTCAGTGCCACCCCCTGCTGGCAACTCCTAACCACTTAAGACACCTCTGAAGGTCTCTTAAATATCGTGGAGAGTAGGAGTGATTCTTAGACTTAAGAACGTTGATAAAAAGCTTTTATTCTTAAGTTTGAGAGTAGGACTAAATTTTGCAAATTCTCAGGACTTAAGTGTAAAATGGCACTCTAAGAAGCTTGATAAGTACGGCCCCAGGAACGCTGATGGGTCGCCACGAGGCGCCCCGTAAAAGATGGGAAAAAGATCAAACGCAAGGGAAAGATAAGTAAAAAAATACTATCTAGACTGGGATTGTAAGGGGGCCCAGTCTGGAGCGGGATAAAACCTCCATAGTAAAGCACATATACATCTCGAGATATCTCGCAGCGTCGAGGGCGTTGGGTTGGGGGGGGGGGGTTGTGACAAGACAAAGAAGCAAGCAGGAGAGATAAGGGAGAGGAAAGGGGACCGTCCACCCTCGATGAGTGCCGATTAATCACACAATTAGATGTGGATAATTATTTAAAAGGGTTGTTATAATGAAAGGTAATCAGGTCAATGCATACGTCAGTGCAAAGATGAATGATGAGACAAATTGGTGTGCTCGCTGGCAAATTCCACTTCAAAATTCACCCTGACTTGATTTTGGACAAACCTGTTAACCAGTTTTGAGCAAAGAAATTATTTGCATTCAAGCAAAAGATTAAAAAAAAAAGTTCCTGTATGACATTCTGACAATTGCTTGTAATCCGTCACGTGACTTCTTCCTGGCCGTGAAAAAAAGGTGGTGGTCAACCAAGCCAAGGTGGCTGTTGAGCGGCAAGCAGCGTGCAAATTCTTGAGTACGCAAGGGGCCTCGATCTTTCTGGAAAAAGCAGATGCGAGCAAAAAAAAACAACAACTATGCAATGGAATAGATCCCGATCTTTTATCAAAAACAATATTCGTTGAGGATTATCAAGGATGATCCGTCGGCGGCGTTCCCAGACATGTCGAACTGTCTTGTGCTACGACGTCATTCTACACGACAAAATAGATGAAAACTTGGAGAAGCATTGAGGTCTACAACTTCTCTGTGTGCGACTGAGTCAAGGAAATTGGTATCAAAACTTTCCCGGATCGAGTATGCATCGTTTTTGCTCGGGTAAGGTTGCATTGTGTCTGTGTATTTGTATCTGTGTCCTGGGCATGACATTAAAGTGCATCCGGCAGTGGAGGCTCCTCTATGGGGTCTTGGGGCACTAGGAGGTTAACCCCTTTACTACTGTTACCCCAGGTGGCCCTTGGCAAAGGTCTAGTACCTGACTGCCCCCTAGCCAGGGATACGGTGAAGACCTCAATGGCGGAGCAGGCCGAAGACGGTAGATGTAAGAACTACCACAACGGCTGCGATGGCGGATGAAGACACCCCCACATCCATGTGGGCCCAGTTATGGGGAAATAATAACCCAAGACCTCAACGGTGGAACAGGCGGAGGATGATTGCGTCACAACGGCTGGGATGGCGGATGAAGGCTACAGCAGAAAATGGTCTCCAGTCGTCTTGGACTCCATGCCACTGGACCCTGACCCGGATTTGCCAAGGATCGTGTGGTGACTGTCTGTGCATCAGTCTCCCCACGTTAAACAAAGTCACGCACTGGCATCCTCCATAAAGGGATACACCCCTACCAGGAGGATCGTCATACTCGCTTCGAGTTACCGCCGATGATGATGAAGGTTGCATTTCATGATTCATCCTTGGGTCTTGCGTGGACGCTTCCATGTAAACAAACAGCGGCTATTAGCACCCGACAACTGATACCCGTGACCGCTAGGGATGATGTTTGATAAGGAATTATCGAGTTCGAGCCTATTATCGAATCCTCTTATCGAACCGATTCCTTATCGATTCTCTTATGGAGTCCAGATAGGTTGTTGTATATGGAAAAAAACACACAAAATTTGGTTTAACAAAAGCTCACTTTTATTATATAATAAAAAAATAAAATCTAATAAATAAATAAATATTGACTGTTACCCACCTAAAAAAATAAAATAAAATAAATAAACGTTGACTGTTGTTACCCAAAGTATATTAAGTGGGATTTTTCAGAGAAACAAATATATACAGTAACACAAAAACAAGCTGTCTCTGTGATCACTATAGGTGTATAAATAATAATATAGTGTTAAATAAAATCAGTCCCTTGGGCACAAAACTGAAAATAATACAGCTCTCCAAAAAGTGCACTTCTGCTGCTATTGGAACATAACTGTTTGTTATGATGCTTTGACATTTTTGCACTTTATTTCTTTATTGAAAGAACATTCTATGAAGAGAAAAGTTGTTTGCAAATGTGGTTACAATGCTAAAAAATGAAAAGTTAAAGCTAAAAAAAGAAATACACTTTATTGAGTTAACATTATTTCTTTATAGGGGAAAAATGTTATGAGCGAGAGAATATAACAACTACACTACCCAGCATGCAACGGGAGTGACGAGCATGCGCGGTAGCCCCGAAAAGTGTTGCATGTTGCCACGCTGTGAAAGTAAACATCAAGAACTCAGCCAACACGCCTCGTCTGCATTATTTATAATTAGACAGACAACACATCTACAGTGTGATTTTGTTTTGTTTACAAGGAAAGAAAAACAAAAGTTAAAAAAGGGAGATGTGTTGTATATATATGTATGTGCTGCGGTTGTTTTAAGAACGTTGCGACAGCTGCCGTAAAGGAGGTGCGTTGCTAGCTTGGTTGCTATGTTTCCGGTTGGTCGTAAAAGTGTTCGTCATGTGTTTTACCCTGCTCAAATCTCTCAGTAAAGTTATTCGATGGATGATAGCTTTTGTTTTGAACTTTATTACACCTTGGAGCGCTTTTTCCCGTCCATTGTTTTCCTGCTTTCGCTATCTGCGCCTAATGACTGAGCTACGTGACTGATTTATTGTGATGTCCCACGGAGCATTTCTGGTCGGGACGGGATTCGAATAAAGAATCAACTCTTTTCCTTTACTATAGTGGTCTCGATAACGGGTACCGGTTCTCAAAAAGGGATTCGAGTCCGAGGACTCGGTTCTTTTCTTATCAAACAACCGGGAAAACCGGTTTCGAGTATCATCCCTAGTGACCGCATATCTATTTAACAAACTAACAAGTACTGAATCATCACCATATTAGAATTTTGTTCTGTTGTCATAGGTACTCTGACGCATTTATGTACAAAATAAACAAGAAGGCAGATGTAAAAGTACCTTTCCTGACAAAGTATCATTGACCCTGACTTTCTGGTTTCTGTTTGTTGAAAATAAAATACAAACAATCTCAAGGTAATAGTTCAATGGGAAATACTAAATGAGTAAGGTATATAACAAATATATCAAACAAACCTTTAACAAAGTGGTCACTTCAACTCTGCTCCCTTGGAGCGGAGTGCTTGCCACTTTGTCTAAAATGTTGCACTCTTCTGCCCTTCTTGATTTTATCTTGAGGAACTCTGAAGAAACGTTTAGGCTTTTTGCTATTCGTACAGCCGAAAACAACACAAGCATAGAGCTTTTTTTTTTTTTTAGAAAGGTTCAATGGTGCCTAGTACCCATTGAGAACAGACGCTGCTTGACCCCCACACAAATTCAATGAGCCCGGCATGATTTCATTTAGATCCAAGCAATTAAATTGCATTACTGTATATAATATATAATATTGGGATGTTTTTCAAGTTAATTTGAATTATGAACATGAGTAATAACCTGTGATTAATCATGATTATGTGATGATTGACTTCTGCCTGATGTGCTCACTCCCTCGCTCTCTGTCCTGTCGTGGGGCGATCCACTGGTGGCATGGCATTTGGGCACACCGGCTACTAATCAGCATTTAGTGTGATTGGTGACAGCTGGGACCCAGGTAACACCTAACGTTAACGTCACGTTCCCTTATGGTTCTCTTTTGGTTATGCAAGATGAGAACGTTCTTAGAACATATCAAAAAATAAAGTACGTTCTAAGAACGGTCTTAGAACATATTAAAAAATATGTTGTTTTTTTTAATTATGTTCTAAGAACGTTCTTAGAACGTTCTCATCTAAACCAAATATAATTTGCCTGCAATGGAAACAGCAACTATTAGGCTTTTATAAGTGGTTTTTTTTTTGCAAATTTACTTTTTATACAGTATGTTGTAACGTTTCCCTAACTTTCTGCGAAAGTGTTGTGTTTTGTGAACAATCTGACGCCGGCTGAGTCAAGGCTGCATGCACAGTAGGTGGCGGTAATGCACACACAAGGTTGCTTGCCAACCGCCATAAAAATCAGAAGAAGAAGAAGAAGAAGGAGAAGAAGACTGCACGCATGCACAATTGAAGCTGCTCCGTGAGACAAAGAAGGACGAAGGCTAACTACTTCCAGAATCCCGATTTTAAAGCAATTTGGTGCGCCATCCATTTATCACAAGTAAGTATAGAAAGAGTGAAATACGAAGCACGTTTTTGTATAACAATTTCCAACCTACATGATTAATGTCAGACCATTTTACGGTTTTAGCGTTGTGTATAAATGCGCGCCATGCGCCGGCGCTAACTAGCATACATTTCTCGTGCAGGTTGGCTGTTATAAAGTTTCCAAACTGACCAAAGACCAACGAATGACTTCTGAAGAAGGGTGGATTTATTTGTAGTTTAGTTAAACAATAATTTTCCATAGCATATTCATGGAGTTACTGCATGAATTTTGAACAGATCAATAACCAGTAGTAAGTATAGAACAGGGGTCACCAACGCGGTGCCCGCGGGCACCAGGTAGCCCGTAAGGACCAGATGAGTAGCCCGTTGGCCTGTTCTACAAATAGCTCAAATAGCTGTCTCTATTTTTTAAATTTGGTTTATTTACTAGCAGCTGGTCTCCCTTTGCTCGACATTTTTAATTCTAAGAGAGACAAAACTCAAATAGAATTTGAAAATCCAAGAAAATATTTCAAAGACTTGGTCTTCACTAACTGACAAAGAAACAGATAACAGATTTGGTGTCTAGTTCAAAGTGCGACATGATTTATTTAAAAAATTTGAGAGTTGACTTTTGTATTTTACATGAGTTATTATTTGTACAAACATGGTGCAAAGTAATTCATGATTTGTTAAAAATTGTTAGTGGCTAGCTAGCTAAATAAAATGGGATATTGTGATTTCACAAGACTGTCTTAGAAGTGATCATTTGAAAATGTTCAATTTGAAAAATGTGCACTTAGAGAAAATATAAATATAAAGTGTTGCATTTTGATATTTATCTGTTTCTATATATGTGAAGTGAAGTGAATTACATTTTATATAGCGCTTTTTCTCAAGTGACTCAAAGCGCTTTACATAGTGAAACCCAATATCTAAGTTACATTCAAACCAGTGTGGGTGGCACTGGGAGCAGGTGGGTAAAGTGTCTTGCCCAAGGACACAACTGCAGTGACTAGGATATATATATATATAATATATATAAAATATAATATATTTATTGTGAGAAATCATTAAGATGATCAGTGTTTCAACAAAGATAAATATCTTTAATGATTAATATTAACATAGAGTTAAAGGTAAATTGAGCAAATTGGATATTTCTGGCAATTTATTTAAGTGTGTATCAAACTGGTAGCCCTTCGCATTAATCACTACCCAAGAGGTAGCTCTTGCTTTCAAAAAGGTTGGTGACCCCTGGTATAGAAGGTCTGCTTGGAGCATGTCTAACCAGAAGAGGGTGTGCAGACTAAGAATAACTGACTAACTGTATCAGGATTCATAAATAACCCTTTGATGCAGTATTGAAATGGTAATATTATCTGATTCCCCCGCAACCCCGAAGGGAATGAGCGGTAGAAAATGGATGGATGGATGGATGGATGGATGTTTTCCAGATGGCTCCTTCTTTTGTGGTCGTTTAGTTCCTTGGTGAACATTCAGTTGCTGTTGTCCCAACCAAATGGACAGAAGATAATGGAAAGGTTATTACTTTTTCTGAAAAGTACTGTGCATAGGCATAATATTGTAGCTTATTATTATTATTATGTCATTCATCATGATTATTTTATCTTCAGAATACCTTCTGCTGTTGACCAAGGCCAAATCCTACCCACTCCAGAATCCGGAAAGCTGAGATTCCTGACAAACAATTCTGGGAGAGGCTGCCAATTCGGGTTTTCAGGAAAACATTGACTGGTAAGGGAATATTGTCTAAGTCATAACATGTATATTTTAAACAACATAAGTTAAATTCATCTTGAGTCATCGGCATACTTTGAAATTTTGCAGAAGACTTTGACAAGGCCCTTCAATACGAAAAACAAGCTGAAATGTTTTCGAGCCCAGAAGAAGTGTTAACCAAACGGAGCCACATCACCCCTGAACGTTATAGAAACGATGAGGAAGATGTGTTTGATGCTGACGGTATAGTCACTTTTCAAAGACTGTTTACTTACAATACTCAAATACTACTTAGTGGTGCATACATTTTTTTGTCTTCGTTGGTTTAGATGAAGAGGAAATTCGGCCAAAAAAGAAGTGCAGAAAAGAGAAAACACAGATCTTCGTCCAGGCACCCCCACTGCCAGAGCTCCCAACCTTTAACTTTCCAATCTCCAGCGAGTACCAGACCACTTCAGCCAGTACCAGCCAATACCAGACCACTCCAAGGCATCCAGGCCGACCTCACAGCCCAGCGAGAAGCAGCACTTCCAGGCTCAGTCCAGACAGGAATGCATCCGGCTCAAGCCAGTACCAGACCGCTCAAGCCAGTACCAGACCGCTCAAGCCAGTACCAGACCACTCCAGCCAGTACGAGTCAGTACCAGACCGCAGGAATGCCCTTGACAGTGAACGTTAGTTGGCTATTTAACTGTTGATAGGTGGTGTTAAACAGGCTGTTACAACGGGCAGTAATATGAATTACCTCTTTGACTTTTGTTGTCTTTGCAGTTTTCCAGTTGAACATGAAAGTTCCAAATATACTTGAGAACCAGGGAGAAATGATGCGCATGCTGAGAGGGCTGGTCTGTGGGGCCAGAATCTGTAGATGTTCAAGATCTCATTGATCAGCCTTTCGAGACTCTTGAGCAGCTGAAGGCCTTCTGTGAACGGCTCGACACTGATCTTCTGCTCAGAAAGCAGTTGGTAATTAGTTTTAATTCCCCACTGCAAAAATATCTTGCTCAGTTATCAAAAAAACAATTTCTAATCAAGTACAATATTGTTGTTTATTTATTTGTATAGGTGAAAGCTCTTACTGCTCTTGGTGGGCAGAATTTGGCAGACACGGTGAGGACAATGCTGAGGAAAATTGCCACAAAGTCCTGGAGCAGCTTGGCCTCCGTGGAAAGACAGGAAAAGTGGCGTTTGAGGACTTGCCCCTTTACAGAATAATAAATAGTAAGTGTTAATAATAGGTTTGCATCTTTGAACATATGTTGCATGTATGCTCACAAGGTCGATCTCGCTGTTATTATTACAGTATTTATTCTAAAGGGAATTCTAAATTGTGCTGGTGATTGCAGAGGCATGCAGGGGTGTTTCCAAGCAGACGACCACAGCTGAAGTGGATTGTGAGCTTGGAGAGGTCCTGAAACTGGCCACTTTTCGAAAGGGAGGTTCAAAATTTGAGGTACGGAGAAGAGAAGATATCCCAATTTTGAATTCCATTTTATTGAAGTTCCACTGCATGTCTTTTGAATGTGCAATTATAACTACTTGCAGGAGAAGAGGAGGAATTAAGAGGGAGGACAAAAAAGGAAAAAGAAACAAGCAAAAGAGCAGAGTGAGATGAGAGGTAAATGATAAAGTAATTATGCCAATGTTTTAATTCAATTCAATTAATCTACATTCAAGTGCTGTCTTTGTTGTATTTGTGATAATTATTTACTTCCAGGATTTGGGTTTCCCTGCTTGGGCTGCTGCCCCCGCGACCCGACCTCGGATAAGCGGAAGAAGATGGATGGATGGATTTACTTCCAGGAAGAGAACCAAGAAGGGGCAGGATACACTGACGCGCACGACCAAGACCACTGCATTCCAT
This sequence comes from Entelurus aequoreus, assembly GCF_033978785.1. Taxonomy (NCBI): domain Eukaryota; kingdom Metazoa; phylum Chordata; class Actinopteri; order Syngnathiformes; family Syngnathidae; genus Entelurus; species Entelurus aequoreus. Next base: position 51,663,246 of record NC_084746.1, on the reverse strand, counting down.
TCCATTTATAAATGAGAAATGATAAATGGGTTATATGTCAGAGCGCTTTGAGTACCTTGAAGGTAGAAAAGCGCTATACAAGTATATACTTGTATAGCGCTTTTCTACCTTCAAGGTACTCAAAGCGCTTTGACAGTATTTCCACATTCACCCATTCACACACACATTCACACACTGATGGCCATGCAAGGCGCTACCAGCACCCATCAGGAGCAAGGGTGAAGTGTCTTGCCCAAGGACACAACGGACGTGACTAGGATGGAAGAAGGTGGGGATTGAACCCCAGTAACCAGCAACCCTCCGATTACTGGCACGGCCACTCTACCAACTTCGCCACGCCGTCCCAATTTTTGTATTATATCACTAATAAAGAATGATTTCTGTTGAAATCACTATCACAAATAAATAATTAATTCTGTTGAAATTTCTGTTTGAGTGTTATTCCTGACAATATAGCATAAAAACAGATGTAAATAGCATGTTCCTAAACAGTTCCCTAAACGTTCTAGCCAAACGTTCTTGGCTAACGTTCTGCTAACCAAGCAAGAAGTCCACAACCAAACGTTCTTTGAACGTTATAAACGAACGTTCCCAGAACAATGCCACAACGTTCTAACGTTCACATAACGTTCCCTTGTTACCTGGGGAGGCGCCGGTTTCACATGCTCTGTGATTCTATTCCTCAGCAACAATCCGACTTCCTCACTGAGTATTATTCCTGGCTCGTGATGCTTCCACTCGTTCCGTCACTGGCGTCTCCCCTTTGCGTGGTATGCCAAGCTGCTTCCCAGTGTAACTACCAGTTGAGTTATTTTGTGATATCTTTCCATGATGTGCTTCCTCCCTCACCACCATCACTTTTTTTTTTACCCTCTTCCTGGATTAAAATGCTTTAAACTGCTATCTGGCCTCTGCTTCTGCATCTTGGGTTCCGCACCACACAAGAATGTAACAGTTGCAACCGGCCAGAGAGATGGAAGCCGCAGAAATGGGCCCCATCAAGTTGGCACTGCGCTGCCAGGCTCCTTCAGCAGGAGGAGCAGCTAAAAGTAATTGGCATGAGCCTCCAAGGACTTGCCGATGATGGACAGCCTTAGCTTCCGCCTCAGCACTCTGCTTGCCTGCTCCCAGCCAAATCCCGGGGCTGATACCGTCATCATCTTAATCAGCGCGTTGGTTCAGGCTTAGGCCATCCCGGTCCGATTGGAGAGATTTTCTGGGGATACAAATGACAAACAGCAGTTACTGACCCAGTGCCAGATCCACTTTGAGCTGCAAGCCGCGACTCTACCAACCCAGCGGGCAAAGGTGGCATTTGCTGTCTCCCACCTCACTGGGCGAGCGGTAGCATGGGCAACGGCAAAGGGGAACTGCAATACCGTCACCATCTTGTCATTTCCCGTGTTCTCCAAAGCTCTGCTCTAAATTTTTTTGCAAAACCCTCCAGGCCAAGAAGCAGAATGTTCTCTCTTTAAGCTGTGTTAGGGCCAGCGGCGAGTCTCTAAATAAGGCCATTGAGTTTTGCACAAAGGCGGCCAAAAGCGATTGGAACTCTTTGGCTCTCCTGGATGCTTTTTATCTTGGACAGGCAGTGAATATTCGCAAGAGTTTGATCCTGCTGGCTCTCCCCATTAGTCTTGATGACCTGATCGAGCTAACTGTGCGTATTGACAAGCGGTTGTGGGATGAAGCGGAGGAGTTTGAGCTCCGGTGAGGAAGCTCTCCGATGGCTACCCGGAAGAGCCATTCCAACGCTCTCTTCACCAAGGCTGGTCCACCACCGACGACCTATGCTACCCCTGCGTGGGATGTGGAGGATCCCATGCAACTCTGTGGCTGCCGGCTCACATCTGCGGAACGAGATTGACGTTGACGGCTTCTACTGCGGCGAAGCTAAACACTCTCTCTCTCGCTGTCAAACACGCCCCACGAGAGCCTCTCGTTACGGAACGCGCTCTTGCTCCCCTGGGATTTCGCCCTCATTGATTCTGGTGCTGATGATAATTTTATTGATGCCGCTTCTGCAGAAATTTGTACTATTCCCTGTATTGAGTTAAGGGAACCTAAAAAGTATTTTTCTCTTGACGGGCCTCTCCTAGCATGAATAACTCACCAAACTGGCTCACAAGATCTCCAGTTATCTGCTAATCATCATGAGTCACTAAACTTTTTTATATTGCCTCCCTGCCCTGCTCCTGTTATTTTTGGGTTAACCTGGCTGCTCAAACATAACCCGCTCATTGATTGGTTAGCTTCCATTATCCTTACCTGGAGCGTCACCTGCCACTTGTGTTGTCTTTGCTCTGCTGCTCATCCACCCTCTCTTAATCACTTGCCACCGCTTGAGATCATTGACCTCTCCACAGTACCAGCAGCTTACCACGATTTAAAGATAATGTTTAGTAAGGATAAGGCTTTGTCACGCCCCCCTCATTGTCCATATAATTGTGGCATTAACCTCCTGGCAGGTTCCCCATTACCGTCCTCTTGTCTTTTCGATGCGTCCAAAAATGAGCAGAAGGCTTTAGAAGAATATGTTTCCTCCTCACTAGCGGCCGATATTATTCGCCCCTCGTCGACTCCTGTAGTTGCAGTTTTTTCTTTATCGAAAAGAAGGACAAATTACAACGGCCTTGCATTGGCTATCGTACCCTCAAACAAGTTACAGTCAAAAATAAGTACCTTTTCCCTCTTGTACACTCTGATTTCTACGCCACTTCTATTTCGTTCCCAGGGGTTAATTGTAGAAACTGCCAAGATTCAGGTTGTAGTACAATTCTAGCGTGGAGGCCATCCTTTCCCAGTGTTCCGCCATCAATCAGAGAAGGCATTACTGCGCTTTCTTCTCTCGTCGCCTGACTGCTGCTGAGCGTGATTACGACATTGGCAACAAGGAACTACTGACTGTAGCCTTGACCCTTCAGGAGTGGAGGCACTGGCTGGAGGGGGCTCAGCTACTGCTCATCGTCCACACAGACCACAAAAACCTCTGCAACCGCTTAGAGACTCAACCCACATCAAGTCAGATGGGCTCTATTCCTCACACGATTCAACTTCACCATCACCTTCCACCCTGGCTTTAAGAATACAGTTGGATGCACTGTCCCGTCCCACTGATGAGACTTTACTGAAGCCAATCATACCCCAGTCCTGCATCCTTGGGGGATCGTAATGGGACATCGAGAAGCACGTCAGGGACACCCTCAAGTCTGCTGCACCTCTAGAGGGGTGTCCGTTTGTTATCCCCAGGCTGCGCTTCAATGTACTATGTTGGCGCCATAGTTCCAAGATATCCTGTCACCTTGGAGTCAGTCGTACAATATTCCTACTTGTCCAGCGCTTTTGGTGGCCTACTTTACGAGCGGACGTTAAAAGATCTGTTCGGTCTGCGCCCAGGAAAAGGCGTCCCATTGAGCTCCATCGGGACATTTCCTCCCTCCACCCATTCCTACTGGACCGTGGTCGTATTTTGCCTTTTACTTTTGTTACCGGTCTGCTTCTTTCTAACAGCAACACAACTATCCTTACCATCATTGACCGGTTCTACAAAATGGCTCATTTTGTGGCACTCCCCAAGCTACCATGGGCACTGGAGTTCAGCCCAGCTGCTGGTGGAGCAGGTTTTCCAACTTCATTGCATCCACACGGAGCTGGTCTCTGACAGGGGCCCTCCGTTTTATTTGTTAGTATCGGGGACATCCCGCAGGTCCTTAAGGGCATCACAATGTCCATCCTGTGGCTACCACCCCCAGAGTAACAGTCAGACTGAATGTACCAACCAGGATCTTGAGGTGGCCATCTGGTGCGTCTGCCATCAGCAGCCCTCGACTTGGTCAGCCGCTTACTACAGAGTCCAAGAAGCTGACCCTTGGATTTGTCGGCCCATACCCCATTATTGGAATCAGTCAACCTTAGCCTTCCGCTGAACTGTAAATGCAACCCGGTCTTCAACATCTCTCGCACCAACCCTGTATACTCGAGTTACCTCAGCCCTCCTGAAGTGCCACTTCCTCCTCCTAGGCTTATCAACGATCACCCCACATTCACAGTCAAGGACATCTTGGATGTGGGTTGCTGGTCCCTTAACCTCAACCCACCCCTCTCTCTTCCTCTTCCTCTCCTCCTTCCTGCAGTGGGGCGATCTACTGGTGGTATGGCTGTTGGGCACATCGGCCACTAATCAGGACCAGTACTACTTGGTGTGATTAGTGGCGCAGCTGGGAGGTGCTATTATTCCTGGCACATGATGCCTCCACCAAGGCTTGTACTCGTTTTGGCTTGGTATGCCCAGCTGCTCCCTGGTGTACCTACCAGTTCAGGTATTTTTCCATTGTGTGCTTCCTCCCTCACCACCATCACTTTTTGTCTACTCCTTCCTATATTATTAAGACTGGTAAACTGCTATCTGGCCTCTGATTCCCCCTCTGGCCTTTAGTTCTGCACCACGCAAGAACGTAACAGATTAATCCAAATTAGAAAGTGTGATTAATCTGATTTGAAACAATAATAATTTGACAGCACTATTTAAAAGTTTTATTTTGCACTTAAAAAATAAAATAGTTGAACAAAGTATTTTCCATGAAATTGTTACACTACAAAATATGCATCGAATTAAAATCTAATTTGATTTTAATATATATATATATATATATATATATATATATATATATATATATATATATATATATATATATATATATATATATATATATATATATATATATATATATATATATATATATATATATATATATGGAGTAGATTTGGGAAATGTAAAACATTTATGTTTGAATGATGTTAAAATTGTTATTTTCCACGAAAAAATATGAAACATTTGTTTTAGTAAATGTTGCGGGGTTCCTCTTCAATCTTCTTCAATCCCCACAATTAGGATGAAAAATGGCAAGTCAAAATAAGTTGTGTGATAACTTATACATAATTATTGTAACACTCCCATCCATCCATTTCCTACCGCTTATCCCTTTTAGGGTGGCGGGGGGTGCTGGAGCCTATCTCAGCAACAATCGGGCGGAAGGCGGGGTACGCCCTGGACAAGTCGCCCCCTCATCGCAGGACCAACACAGATAGACAGACAACATTCACACTCACATTCACACACCAGGGCCAATTTGGTGTTGCCAAAACACATCAATTTATATTTGAGTTTGACTTTTAAAAAAAACTATAGAAATTCACATAATTTAAAAAGTATTGGAAAAAAATTGGGGGGCGGCGGGGACCTCCAAATAAAATTCTGCTTCGGGCCCCAATTTAGCCTGGTGCGACCCGCTATTGCAAGGAATTTAGGGATTTCACCATCTACGCTCCGTAATATCATCAAAGGGTTCAGAGAATGTGGAGAAATCACTGCACGTAAGCAGCTAAGCCCGTGACCTTCCATCCCTCAGGCTGTACTGCATCAACAAGCCACATCAGTGTGTAAAGGATATCACCACATGGGCTCAGGAACACTTCAGAAACCCACTGTCAGTAACTACAGTTGGTCGCTACATCTGTAAGTGCAAGTTAAAACTCCTATGCAAGGTGAAAACCGTTGATCAACAACACCCAGAAACTCCGTCGGCTTCGCTGGGCCTGAGCTCATCTAAGATGGTCTGATACAAAGTGGAAAAGTGTTCTGAGGTCTGACGAGTCCACATTTCAAATTGTTTTTGGAAACTGTGGACGTCGTGTCCTCCGGACCAAAGAGGAAAAGAACCATCCGGATTGTTATAGGCGCAAAGTTGAAAAGCCAGCATCTGTGATGGTATGGGGTGTATTAGTGCTCAAGACATGGGTAACTTACACATCTGTGAAGGCGCCATTAATGCTGAAAGGTACATACAGCTTTTGGAGCAACATAAGTTGGTAGAGTGGCTGTGCCAGCAATCGGAGTGTTGCTGGTTACTGGGGTTCAATTCCCACCTTCTACCTTCCTAGTCACGTCCGACACTTCACCCTTTGCCTCTGATGGCTGCTGGTTAGCGCCTTGCATGGCAGCTCCCGCCATCAGTGTGTGAATGTGTGTGTGAATGGGTAAATGTGGAAATACTGTCAAAGCGCTTTGAGTACCTTGAAGGTAGAAAAGCGCTATACAAGTATAACCCATTTATCATTTATATGTTGCCATCCAAGCAACGTTACCATGGACGCCCCTGCTTATTTCAGCAAGACAACGCCAAGCCACGTGTTACATCAACGTGGCTTCATAGTAAAAGAGTGCGGGTACTAGACTGGCCTGCCTGTAGTCCAGACCTGTCTCCCATTGAAAATGTGTGAAGCCTAAAATAGCAGAAGGGAGACCCCCGGACTGTTGAACAACTTAAGCTGTACATCAAGCAAGAATGGGAAAGAATTCCACCTGAGAAGCTTCAAAAATGTGTCTCCTCAGTTCCCAAACCTTTACTGAGTGTTGTTAAAAGGAAAGGCCATGTAACACAGTGGTGAACATGCCCTTTCCCAACTACTTTGGCACGTGTTGCAGCCATGAAATTCTAAGTTAATTAGTATTTGCAAAAAAAAAATAAAGTTTATGAGTTTGAACATCAAATATGTTGTCTTTGTAGTGCATTCAATTGAATATGGCTTGAAAAGGATTTGCAAATCATTGTATTCCGTTTATATTTGCATCTAACACCATTTCCCAACTCATATGGAAACGGGGTTTGTACGAGAGAAGGTTGAAAGTTGTAATAAAAAGAGCAATAATAATGGGTTTACATAATATGTGAGGATACTGCAGACTTGTAGCTGGCAGCATTTCTTTCTCTTGACCATTAAGTCTTCTTATCGCCCTGCTGCAGGTGTGTCTCTCTAATGAATTCTCCCTCGACTCATTCCACGAACTGGGACGGGCTTTAGGACCCAGCCGACGCTCGATAGTGAACATCTGTCGCCTGGCTCTTTGGACCGAGGCTGACTGAGCGGGCGCTCCAGTCCAGTCCGCGGACCAGACCGAGCAGCAACGAATCCCACGACAAGCGAGGCGCAGCAGGACCCGAACCTGGACCATGAGAGGAGGTGGAACCAGGCGCACCGAGCCGTCCTGACAAAAACTCGCAGAAAGATGAAGACACCGCTGGTAAATGTTTGATATTTGTCTTTTTAAAAAAATTTTTTTTTTTAGGACAAGTCCGCCCCTCAGGCGAGTGTTCGCTCCTAAAGCTGCGGTGTGCTCCGGCAAAGTGCTCTCCAAAAGCCATAAGCTCGGGGGATGGAAAGAGTAGGCTCGGAACAATGGACCGGCCAATATGTGCCTCATTTAGCTTTGTTTTCTGCTTCAACTTGGAGAAAACACGTGGGTGCGTGTCGCAAAGTCCTTTTAATTGGATGTCAGTAAAAAAAAAAGCGAAACTAAATGTCGTAAAATCAGGGGTCGGCAACCCAAAATGTTGAAAGACTAATATTGGACCACAAATACAAACAAGTAATTGGTCTGGAGCCGCAAAAAATTCAAAGACTTATATAAGTGTTTTAATGAAGACAACACATGATGATGTAAGTGTCGATATTAGCTATATTAGTATAACAGGGTCAATTATGTCTTGTAAATAATGTATTTTATAATGCTTTATTATTGTTATAATTACACAAAATGTGTAAGTTACATGTAAATACCTGGATATTGTTCAATGTTTTGTCAATGTGGAACCATTGTCTCGTTGTCCCTCCTACTGCAATAATTACTGTGACACCTGTCTTTTTATATGCGTTGGACACGCCTTCCAACTTCCCTTTTGTCCACGATAACGGGAGAGGTAGGCGTGCATGCGACGACAGAAATATTGTCATGTTAAGAATTTAAGTTCACTATCTTTTTCTGTATTATATTTGTGTAGTCTCAACTGTCTATGTGATGTCAAGGCTTGGTTAGCCCAGAATTTTTTAATAATGAATGAGGGAAAAACGGAAATTTCAGTTTTTGGTCCGGCCCTCACTGACTTGGGACCATTGCAAAATCATGTGCGTCCCAAAGTCACCAGCCTTGGCGTCACTATAGACAGCGATTTTAAATTTGACAAACAAGTCAATGGCGTTTTAAAATCGTGTTTTTATCATCTTCGTCTTTTAGCAAAGGTAAAACCATTTTTATCTTTTAACCTTTTTGAACAAGTCGTGCATGCTTTTATTTCAAGTCGCCTAGACTACTGCAATGCACTTTATGCTGGCATTAGCCAAAAAACTCTCTCCCGGTTGCAGTTAGTCCAGAACGCGGCAGCACGACTTTTAACAGGGGCCAGGAAACGTGAGCATATAACCCCAATTCTTCGGAGTTTGCACTGGCTCCCTGTTCATTTTAGAATTGATTTTAAATCCTTGCTGTTTGTTTTTAAAGCTTTACATGGACTGGCACCTCAGTATATCTCGGACCTCATCCAAATTTACACTCCTGCGCGCGCTCTGAGGTCCGAGAGCCAGCTCCAGCTCGTGGTGCCCAGGACGAGACTTAAAACCAGGGGAGACAGGGCCTTCTCTGTGGTCGGCCCTAAACTCTGGAACACTCTGCCCCTCCATGTTCAAACTGCTCCCACAGTGGAGTGTTTTAAGTCTCGTCTAAAGACCCACTTTTATTCTTTGGCTTTTAACACTACGTGAGTTGTGTGGTCTTCTGTCCTCTGTTGTCCTGTGTGGTTAGGGTTAGGGTTATAAATTTTGATGTCTATTTTACTGTTTTAATTGGTTTCACCCTTTAAAATCGTTTTTAATCATATTTATTTTTTATATTGTCTCTGTATTGGTTTTCTATTCATTTATTCTTTGTTTTTATTCAGTCATTGGTGTAGCATAATATTGTTTTTTAATATTGTTTTTAATATAGTTTTTAATATTGTTTTTAATATTGTTTTTAACATGGCTGTGCAGCACTTTGGAAACATTCTTGTTGTGTAAATGTGCTATATAAATAAAGTGGATTGGATTGGATTGGATTGGGACTTGACGATGGAAACAAAGTTATTGACGACAATTGTATGTTCTGTATTGTCAGGTATGTTTATTTCACTGTTGTACTGCCCTTTTGTCCACGATAACGGGAGAGGGACTTGACGATGGAAACAAAGTTATTGACGACAATTGTATGTTCTGTATTGTCAGTAAAGTGCAGCTGAGCAATCCATGGTGTCGGTCGTGTTCCATTAAAGACACACAACGCAGAGGAAAAGACCACCGGTTACATTAGCCTACTATCAAAATGACTTTTAAAGTCTTATATGAGTGTTATAATGAAGACAACACACGATGTAAGTTGTTATGATTGAGTTCAAGGGTGGACCCCGGGATGCAGAGAATGGAGGCAAGGTATGCGATAGAAATGAAAATACCGTATTTCCTTGAATCGGCGCAGGGAATATAGTATTCGCACGTCTAGAATTACTGCCGGGTCAAACTCGTTTCTCAAAATAATTAACGCATGCTTGGCCTTATCGCCGGTTCATTATTGACGCCGGATCAAATTCGTTTCGCAAAATATTCATTTTATTATCGCATGTCTATAATTTTCGCCGGGTTAAACTCGTTTCGCTAAATATTTAGCATAGGTCTAGAACAGGGGTCGGCAACCTTTACCACTCAAAGAGCCATTTTGGCAAGTTTCACAAATTAAAGAAAATAATGGGAGCCACAAAGAAAATTAAAATGAAAAACACCGCATACAAAGCTTAAACGCTTTGTGCTATGTTAAAGGCCTACTGAAATGAATTTTTTTTATTTAAACGGGGATAGCAGATCTATTCTATGTGTCATACTTGATCATTTCGCGATATTGCCATATTTTTGCTGAAAGGATTTAGTATAGAACAACGACGATAAAGATTGCAACTTTTGGTATCTGATAAAAAAAAGGCTTGCACCTACCGGAAGTAGCGTGACGTAGTCAGTTGAACATATACGCAAAGTTCCCTATTGTTTACAATGATGGCCGCATGAAGTGAGAGAGATTCGGACCGAGAAAGCGACAATTTCCCCATTAATTTGAGCGAGGATGAAAGATTTGTGGATGAGTAAAGTGCAAGTGAAGGACTAGTGGGGAGTTGAAGCTATTCAGATAGGGAAGATGCTGTGAGAGCCGGGGGTGACCTGATATTCAGCTGGGAATGACTACAACAGTAAATAAACACAAGACATATATATACTCTATAAGCCACAACACAACCAGGCTTATATTTAATATGCCACAAATTAATCCTGCATAAAAACACCTGCGTGTTTGTTATGCTAGCTCCTAGCTCCTCTGCTAGCTCCTAGCTCCATAGAACACGCCAATACAATTCAAACACCTGATCAACACACACAATCACTCAGCCCAAAAGACCGTTTACCTAACCCAAGGTTCATAAAGCTTATATATTTTTAAAAAGTTACGTACGTGACGCGCACATACGGTCAAGTTATCGAATGTTTAGCAGCCAAGGCTGCATACTCACGGTACCTGATATTCAGCTGGGAATGACTACAACAGTAAATAAACACAAGACATATATTTACTCTATTAGCCACAACACAACCAGGCTTATATTTAATATGCCACAAATTAATCCTGCATAATAACACCTGCGTGTTTGTTATGCTAGCTCCTAGCTCCTCTGCTAGCTCCTAGCTCCATAGAACACGCCAATACAATTCAAACACCTGATCAACACACACAATCACTCAGCCCAAAAGACCGTTCACCTAACCCAAGGTTCATAAAGCTTATATATTTTTAAAAAGTTACGTACGTGACGCGCACGTACGGTACGGTACGTGTTATGCTAGCTCCTAGCTCCTCTGCTAGCTCCTAGCTCCATAGAACACGCCAATACAATTCAAACACATGATCAACACACACAATCACTCAGCCCAAAAGACCGTTCACCTAACCCAAGGTTCATAAAGCTTATATATTTTAAAAAAGTTACGTACATACGCAAAAAAAAGCCAAAGCTGCATACTCACAGTAGCACGTCTGCGTCTTTGTCATCCAAATCAAAGTAATCCTGGTAAGAGTCTGTGTTGTCCCAGTTCTCTACAGGCGTCTGTGTATCCAAATCAAAAGTCCTCCTGGTTAGAGTCTCTGTTATCCGAGTTCTTCCATCTTGACTGCATCTTTCGGGAATGTAAACAAAGAAGCGCCGGCTGTGTACTGTTGTGGCTGACTACGTTCGAAAAATACGTCCATTTCGCACCGACAACTTTCTTCTTTGCTTGCTCGGCTTCCTTCTCCATAATGCAATGAACATGATTGAAACAGATTCACGAACACAGATGTCCAGAATACTGTGGAATTATGAAATGAAAACAGAGCTTTTTCGCATCGGCTTCAATGTGGAAGGCATACCCGTGTTCGCCGGGCCACGTCACACGCATACGTCATCCTCAGAGGCGTTTCGAACCGGAAGTTTAGCGGCAAATTTAAAATGTCACTTTATAAGTTAACCCGGCCGTATTGGCATGTGTTATAATGTTAAGATTTCATCATTGATATATAAACTATCAGACTGCGTGGTCGGTAGTAGTGGGTTTCAGTAGGCCTTTAACCAGGGGTCTCCGACACACGCACCGGCACGCACTTTTATGTGGAAATTTGATGTTAGTGCGGCCCGCGAGTTTTGAATAAATGGCGCTTGATAGCGTCATACTTGCCAACCCTCTCATTTTTCCCAGGAGACTCCCGAATATCAGGGTGTGATGACACTGCTTTTGGCGCCCTCTACAGCCTGCCCAAACAGCGTACCTGCTTGACCTCATGTAGAATGCAGTTTCAGCTTGCTCACGTAAGTGACAGCAAGGCGTACTACCTCAGCAGCCACACATCTTACACTGACGGTACCAATACCCAGAATCCCATGCAGCCCTAACTCTTCCACTCAACCAACGCACGGAGAGGGGGGGGTTGATGTGTGGGGGGATTTGGTGGTAGCGGGGGTGTATAATGTAGACCGGAAGAGTTAGGGCTGCATGGGATTCTGGGTATTGGTTGTGTTGTGTTTATGTTGTGTTACGGTGGGATGTTCTCCAGAAATGTGTTTTTCATTCTTTTTTGGTGTGGGTTCACAGTGTGGCGCATATTTGTAACGTAACAATGTTAAAGTTGTTTGATACGGCTACCGTCAGTGTAAGCTGTGTGGCTGATGACTAAGTATGCTTTGCTGTCTCCTATGTGTGCAAGAAAAAACAAAACATACAACATGTGGTGGCACGCTGTTTGTAAACGCTATAGAGGACAATTACTGCAGTGCAATTAGGGCACTCCCTTTATTTAGTAATTAGTGTGTAAATATGATTATATTTTCCCTGGGAGTTATCTATGACAGACACTGAGATCCATAAGTCTCCTGGGAAAATCGGGGGGGTCGGCAAGTATGTAGCTGAGCCGCATCAGAGTGGTCAAAGAGCCGCATGCGGCTCCGGAGCCGCGGGTTGCCGACCCCTGGTCTAGAACTTCCACAGGGTCAAATTCGTTACGTCACGAGTGACGCTTTACCTGTCCTCATTTTCAAAATGGAGGAAGCTGCTTTCAGTAGCTTACAATCGCACAAAGGAAAAAAGATAAAGAGCTATTCAGTAGGATTTAAGGTCCAAGCTATTGAATACCGGTACAGTATGCTAAAAAGAACAGTAAGCAGCTATGTTTTATTAATATACCGTAGCTGCGTGTGTCAAATACTGTATGAGTCATGAAATGACTCCTGCCTCCTGGTGGTAGAGGGCGCTGCCGCACTAGTGATCCTTCTTGCGACTTCCGGTACTGCAGAAGAAGTGAACACACGCAGCAAGACATTTTTTTTCCCTCTGCCTGAACTTTTAACAAGGAGGATTACATACCGGTATCTAAAACAAAACAGTTTTCTAAACTGGACTTTCAATCGAAGCAGGAGGTTATAATTAAAGGAATATCTCCATCGAGACAGAGAGACTTTTAAAACGGAAGAAAGAAAATAAGGAAGACTTCCATAAACAAGTTATCGATGCTTTTGGTCAGAAGGAGCTGCAAATGGACTCCATTTATAAGTACAGGTAAGACCATAATAACGTTTTTTTTTATTAAATATGCTTGTCATGATGGTATGCTTACATCACACTCAAAGCACACGCCTAAATTTACCGCATTCCTTTTGGTAAACGCCGGAGTGAGAAGAGGTTTTAAAATAATTACCGCATGCACGGCCATCCCGCCGGTTTCCGGTAAACGCCGGAGTGACAGGAGGTTTTAAATTAATTAGCGCCCCTGCGGCTATTCAAGGAAATACGGTATTTAATAGGTGACGGCGGACCTACGTCACTTCCGCCTACCAATCCCCTAGCAACCGGGAATTCGTTGAAAACAAACCAGCTCACAGCGAACACAGCATTGACAGAAAAAGCATTTAACGAGTGTTGTGGCTTGGAAGTCGGCGTTAAATCCTTCATTTACGCATTTTTACTTATTCGCATATCGTGTGAAAAAACTAAAATGTATTATTTGCGTCAGACTCGTCTCAGTGAACTTTAAAGCTTCTCAGGCTTAGCTTAGCTCGCTAGTTAGCTTAGCCTGCGCGCTACTAAGAAAGAGACGCGGAAGTTATCAACAGCAAGATCAAGTGTTAGTGTATAAAATATTGAGCGATTTGAGGGCTACATGTATTGTTTAAGTACAACAAAGGAGAGTTTAAACAGAGAAGGGGGAGGTGGCAAAATAACCTAATAAGGAAAGTAATACCAAGATTACGGGTAACTAATACTGGAATGTCCGGCAAAAACCCCCAAAAGAAAGCAGACTGACCCCTAGTAGCCTGGTCCTTGTAAGTTGTAGCTTTATGAAGGCGCAGTACAGCAGGCGAATAATGTACAAAATATATGTCTTTGTATTGAAAAGTCTTGCAGACAGCATTTTGCGACTGTCTTGAAAAGTTGATTAAATGGCAACATGAAAATTATAGGGTTTATTGGTTTTTAAAAACCCAACTGTTAAGTGCAAATTTAAACGAAACCGGTTTTCGAAAATAGCTAGCTAGGCTATAGACCAGGGGTCACCAACGCGGTGCCCGCGGGCACCAGGTAGCCCGTAAGGACCAGATGAGTAGCCCGCCGGCCTGTTTTAAAAATAGCTCAAATAGCAGCACTTACGAAATAAAAAAAACATTACAAAAATAAAAAAAACATTACAAAAATGACAGACAATTGGCTGACATGTCCAACTGTTTGGTACATAATCAGTGTAAACCAGGGAGTCCAAGGTCATTTGTGTCATAGTAAAAGTGCATATATGAGCTGCCTCTATTTTTAAAATTGTATTTATTTACTAGCAATCTGGTCTCGCTTTGCCCGACATGTTTAATGACAAAACTCAAATAGAATTTGAAAATCCAAGAAAATATTTTAAAGACTTGGTCTTCACTTGTTTAAATAAATTCATTATTTTTTTTTTACTTTAAATTTGTCTTGCTTTCAGAAAGACAAATTTAGAGAAAAAATACAACCTTAAAAATGATTTTAGGATTTTTAAACACATATACCTTTTTATCTTTTAAATTCCTTCCTCTTCTTTCCTGACAATTTAAATCAATGTTCAAGTAAATGTATTTTTTTTTATTGTAAAGAATAATAAATAAATTGTAATTTAATTCTTCATTTTAGCTTCTGTTTTTTTGACGAAGAATATCTGTGAAATATTTCTTCAAACTTATTATGATTAAAATTCAAAAAAATTATTCTGGCAAATCTAGAAAATCTGTAGAATCAAATTTAAATCTTATTTCAAAGTCTTTTGAATTTATTTTACCATTTTTGTTCTGGAAAATCTAGAAGAAATAATGATTTGTCTTTGTTAGAAATATAGCTTGGTCTAATTTGTTATATATTGTAACAAAGTGTAGATTGGATTTTAACCTATTTAAAACATGTCATCAAAATTCTAAAATTAATCTTAATCAGGAAAAATTACTAATGATGTTCCATAAATGATTTTTTTAAGTTTTTGTCTTCTTTTTTTCGGTTGAATTTAGAATTTTAAAGATTCGCAATTGAAGATAAACTATGTTTCAAAAATTAATTGTCATTTTTTTCGAGTTTTCTCCTCTTTTAAACCATTCAATTAAGTGTAAATATCATTAATTATTAATAATAACATAGAGTTAAAGGTAAATTGAGCAAATTGGCTATTTCTGGCAATTTATTTAAGTGTGTATCAAACTGGTAGCCCTTCGCATTAATCAGTACCCAAGAAGTAGCTCTTGCTTTCAAAAAGGTTGGTGACCCCTGCTATAGACTATATAGTATATACCGCATGTTATTTTTGTACAACAACAACTTCAGCTGTCGAACGTTATAAGGTACAAATTCAACAAGTACAACATTAGCACGGACGGTATAGCCAAGTTGTGGTTAAGAAGGTGGATTTTTGTTCCTTATATTTACCAGAAACGAAGTGATCCGAACACACGACCCGGGACTTTGGGGGACTCCAGTGAGAACCGTCCTCGTTTTCCCGGTGTAAAGCTGCGAGCCATTTGTCTCGTCTCTGTGGGCTTTTATCACGCTTTGGCAGAACAAAATACAACCTTTGTTTTCCCTGTTTCCAGTTGTGGTTAGCACAACCAAAAACAACACCGTTTTTCGGCATTTTGGAGGCAGAATGACGGGTTTAACCAGCGTAGGTCGACAGGTTAAAGAGTAATGGCAACGGTTTGTTTTCAACGCCAGTCTGGTTGCTATGGCTCGAAGAACCCGTATGTAGCTCAGTTGCCCGGATGTCGGCCCTCACCTATAAGTCCAAAATGGTAACTAAGGGTGATGGGGCAAAAGTGCACACCATGGGAAATATAACAAAAGTAGTCTCTTTCAGAGGTTGGCGGAGCAAAGGCCAGGACGCACACAGCGTGGCAAAACAAGTCCTCTCAAAACAAGGTGGCTAGGAAAACAAAAACACAACGAGGTCAATATTACAGAAATATGCGAAGGCAACATACCAGGGAAGCAGAATCAAGGTAGCACATGTCAGAGCGGAGTTCAGGAACAATAACCGGCAGGGACCAGCTGGTGGAGACGCGCTTAAATGCTACCGGGAAGTGATTAGCAGCTGGTGTGCCTCGTTGGGGACAAAAAACTGGGGAAAGAAACTGACAAACCAATAGAGAAGGCAGGGAGAAGAGAACAAACACAACAGTAAGTGTCTATATTAGCTATATTAGCATACTGTCAAAATGACTACCGTATTTTTCGGAGTATTAGTCGCACCGGAGTATAAGTCGCACCTGCTGATAATGCATACTTAAGAAGGGAAAAAACATGTATAAGTCGCACTGGAGTATAAGTCGCATTTTTGGGGGAAATTTATTTGATAAAAGCCAACACCAAGAATAAACATTTGAAAGGCAATTTAAAATAAATAAAGAATAGTGAACAACAGGCTGAATAAGTGTACGTTATATCAGTGTTTTTCAACGTTTTTTGAGCCAAGGCACATTTTCTGCATTGAAAAAATGCAGAAAAATGCACCAGCAGAAATCATTAAAAAAGGAAACTCAAGTTGACAGTAAAAAGTCGTTGTTGCGATTGTTGGATATGACTTTAAAGCATAACCAAGCATGAATCAATATAGCTCTTGTCTCAAAGTAGGTGTACTGTCACCACCTGTCACATCACACCCTGACTTATTTGGACTTTTTTGCTGTTTTCCTGTGTGTAGTGTTTTAGTTCTTGTCTTGCGCTCCTAGTTTGGTGGCTTTTTCTCTTTTTTTGGTATTTTCCTGCAGCAGTTTCAAGTCTTCCTATGAGTGATATTTCCCACATCTACTTTGTTTTAGCAATCAATAATATTTCAGTTGTTTTTATCCTTCTTTGCGGGGACATTGTTGATTGTCATGTCATGTCCGGATGTACATTGTGGACGCCGTCTTTGCTCAACAGTAAGTCTTTGCTGTCGTCCAGCATTCTCTTTTTGTTTACTTTGTAGCCAGTTCAGTTTTAGTTTTGTTCTGCATAGCCTTCTCTAAGCTTCAATGCCTTTTCTTAGGGGCACTCACCTTTTGTTTATTTTTGGTTTAAGCATTAGACACAATTTTACCTGCACTCTGCCTCCCGCTGTTTCCGACATCTACAAAGCAATTAGCTACCTGCTGCCACCTGCTGATATGGAAGAGTATTACACGGTTACTCTGCCGAGCTCTAGACAGCACGGACACTCAACAACAACACATCATTTGCAGACTATAATTACTGCTTTGCAAAAAATATTTTTAACCCAAATAGGTGAAATTAGATCATCTCCCACGGCACACCAGACTGTATCTCACGGCACTAGTGTGCCGCGGCACAGTGGTTGAAAAACACTGCGTTATATGACGCATACAGGGTCAGGTCGCTCAAGAGAGTGCTACTGGTAACATGTAAACTTGTACTACCTGTTCCATGGTCGAGTCGTCGGCGACTAAACTGGCTCCCCCATCAAGTGTACTTGATGGGGAGGGTGGCTAGGCACCCAGCAGAACAAAAACAATATCTGTCAAAGGGTGGATGAGCACAAGAGTGCCAACGGCCATCTAGCAAGTTCCAGTACACCAAGCTTTAAGCATGACTAACCCCAGGACCCAAAAAACCCACCTACCAGGAGTAAACTAGTCATGATGAAAAGTTTGGGAGAAGGAGCTACACAAGGGAGACAACCCTAACAGAAAACAAGACCTCCACGGCTGAACAGGCAACTGTGAGGGCAGATGAAGGCTGCAACAGACTATAGAAGTGCTGTTTGTCTTGGTTCTCCTTGCCACTTCTTAATCTGCCAAGTGCTGTGTGTTTGACGAAGCGCAACTTCAGATACATAAAAAAAAAAAAAAAAATCACAGGCGTCCCCTATCTTCTAACAGAAGAGGAGCCAGCAAGCAAGCAAAATATGAGGCATAAATAACCAACTGAGAACGTGCCTGGTATGTTAAAGTAACATATTATGGTAAGAGTCATTCAAATAGCTATAACATATAGAACATGCTATACGTTTACTAAACAATCTGTCACTCCTAATCGCTAAATCCCATGAAATCTTATACGTCTAGTCTCTTACGTGAATGAGCGAAATAATATTATTTGATATTTTACGCTAATGTGTTCATCATTTCACACATAAGTCGCTCCTGAGTATAAGTCGCACCCCCGGCCAAACTATGAAAAAAACTGCGACTTATAGTCCGAAAAATACGGTATGTCATACTTAGGGATGATGTTTGATAAGAAATTATCGAGTTCGAGTCTATTATCGAATCCTCTTATCAAACCGATTCCTTATCGATTCTCTTATGGAGTCCAGATAGGTTGTTGTATATGGAAAAAAACACACAATATTTGGTTTAACAAAAGCTCACTTTTATTATATAAGAAAACAATTTAATCTAATAAATAAATATTGACTGTTACCCCCCTAAAAAAATAAAATAAAATAAATAAACATTGACTGTTGTTACCCAAAGTATATTAAGTGGGATTTTTCAGAAAAACAAATATATACAGTAACACAAAAACAAGCTGTCTCTGTGATCACTATAGGTGTATAAATAATAATATAGTGTTAAATAAAATCAGTCCCTTGGGCACAAAACTGGAAATAATACAGCTCTCCAAAAAGTGCAATTCTGCTGCTATTTGACATAACTGCCCTGCGATGAGGTGGCGACTTGTCCAGGGTGTACCCTGCCTTCCGCCCGATTGTAGCTGAGATAGGCTCCAGCGCCCCCCGCGACCCCAAAGGGAATAAGCGGTAGGAAATGGATGGATGGATGGATGTTTATGATGCTTTGACATTTTTGCACTTTAAAGAACGAAAGAAAATTCTATGAAGAGAAAAGTTCTTTGCAAATGTGGTTACAATGCTAAAAAATGACAAGTTAAAGCTAAAAAAAAAGAAATACACTTTATTGAGATAACATTATTTCTTTATAGGGGGAAAGATGTTATGAGCTAGGGAATATAACAACTACACTACCCAGCATGCAACGGGAGTGACGAGCGTGCGCGGTAGCCCCGAATAGTGTTGTTGCATGTCGTCACCCGTGAAAGTAAACGTCAAGAACTCAGCCGTCTGCATTATTTATAATTAGACAGACAACACATATACAGTGTGAAAAACAAAAGTTAAAAAAGGGAGATGTGTTGTATATATATGTATGTGCTGCGGTTGTTTTAAGAAGGTTGCGACAGCTGCCGTAAAGGAGGTGCGTTGCTAGCCTGGTTGCTATGTTTCCGGTGGGTCGTAAAAGTGTTCTTCATGAGTTTGTACCCTGCTCAAATCTCTCAGTAAAGTTATTCATTGGATTATACCTTTTGTTTTGAACTTTATTACACCTTGGAGCGCTTTTTCCCGTCCATTGTTTTCCTGCTTTCGCTATCTGCGCCTAATGACTGAGCTACGTGACTGATTTATTGTGATGTCACACGGAGCATTTCTGGTCGGGACGGGATTCGTTCCGAGGGATTCGAATAAAGAACCAACTCTTTTCTTTACTATAGTGGTCTCGATGACGGGTACCGGTTCTCAAAAAGGGATTCGAGTCCGAGGACTCGGTTATTTTCTTATCGAACAACCGGGAAAACCGGTTTCGAGTATCATCCCTAGTCATACTTGCCAACACTCCCGAATTTCCCGGGAGACTCCCGAATTTCAGTGCCTCTCCCGGGACAACCATTCTCCCGAAAATCTCCCGATTTCCGGCCGGACAACTATATCGGGGGCGTGCCTTAAAGGCACTGCCTTTAGCGTCGTCTCTCACCTGAAAAGGAGACTATTATATATGTCTCCGTTATCCATAGGTTTATCTATAACCCATAAAGTAGGCAGGCACGGAGCTATTTCCTAGCGTGTGTTTATTCCAGCCGGCACGTTAATACACTGACACACAACATCCGGATTCCCATCATGCATTGCTTCAAAACTACGGCAAGTTGTAATGTCCAAAATTTCCAGCCGGACAAACAATATTGGGGGCGTGCCTTAAAGGCACTGCCTTTAGCGTCCTCTCACCTGAAAAGGAGACTATTATATATGTCTCCGTTATCCATAGGTTTATCTATAACTCATAACACGGTGGCCGAATGGATATAGTCACTCATGAACGGTCAGAGAAGCACAACGCAGTATTATGGGCCACCTTGCAAGCAACATTCCGTTCTCATTTGCTGATGTTTTCAACAAATCCGTGAAGGATATGTTCCCGGATTCAGAGATCGCTCGCCAGTACTCAAATGGCAGAACAAAAGCTACTCAAATAGTGAAAGGTAAGTGTTATTTTTTTTTAAAGTCAGCAGCAAGTACAGTACAGTTAGTAGAACAACTGTGTTTTCATTACTGTGTACTGTACTCTATATATATATATATATATATATATATATATATATATATATATATATATATATAAGAATTACTTTAATTTCAGTGAATTCTAGCTATAAATATACTCCACAGTGCACCTTATAACCTGGAGCACCTAATGTACGGAATAATTCTGGTTTTGCTTACCGACCTCGAAGCAATTTTATTTAGTACATGGTGTAATGATAAGTGTGACCAGTAGATGGCAGTGAAACATAAGAGATACGTGTAGACTGCACTATGATGGCAATATGACTCAAGTGAACAACACCAAGATTTTATATGTTCCATTAAAAATATAACACATTACACACGGCGCTCAAAAATTTATCAAAAAGGTTTTAGTACGACTTTGGTAAGCTATGAAGGCGCTGATCTGTAAAACATAATCCATGCAACATTTTGACCAAAGAACCACCATTACATGTTATGTAGACCACAAAGAAGTGTTTTCCATTTAGAAAAGAAAAAATAATAATATGACTCCTTTAATGCGCCCTATAATATGAAAAAGGATTGAAACTAGACCATTCATCGGCAGTGCGCCTTATAATCCGGTGCGCCCTATGGTCCGGAAAATATAGTAATAACAGGCACATTCATAAAACATGTAATTTTTACATATTTTTATCTTTTTAAGCATATGGCGACGCATTAGTTTCGTAGATGCATGACCAATTTTCTAGGTTTATGTCCACAACATTTTTCTATCCGGGTGAGAGGCATGATTTATAATATAACATATATTTTCACCAGCTAACAGTCAATCATGAGCAGCAGCTCAGTATGTCAACACTGCAGCTACACAAGCTAGTTAGCTCTAGTTTGGCTGCGTAAATGCTCATAATAACAATATCACTAATACTATTCAGATTATGGGTTGTAAATGAAGTATTGTTGGCGCTTTTTGGATGCATTTTTAGAATGACTCCCATTAGCACCATTGCTAGCCACCTAGAATGAGCCGATCATTACAAATTAGAAAGCAAAAAATAAATAAATACTTACTGTATTTTTCGGAGTATAAGTCGCTCCGGAGTATAAGTCGCACCGGCCGAAAATGCGTAATAAAGAAGGAAAAAAAACATATATAAGTCGCACTGGAGTATAAGTCGCATTTTTTGGGGAAATTTATTTGATAAAACCCAACACCAAGAATAGACATTTGAAAGGCAATTTAAAATGTCTAAAGAATAGTGAACAACAGGCTGAATAAGTGTACGTTATATGAGGCATAAATAACCAACTGGTATGTTAACGTAACATATTATGGTAAGATTCATTCAAATAACTATAACATATAGAACATGCTATACGTTTACTGTCACTCCTAATCGCTAAATCCCATGAAATCTTATACGTCTAGTCTCTTACGTGAACGAGCTAAATAATATTATTTGATAATTTACGGTAATGTGTTAATCATTTCACACATAAGTCGCTCCTGAGTATAAATCGCAACCCTGGCCAAACTATGAAAAAAAACTGAGACTTATAGTCCGAAAAAATACGGTATGCGTTCTTGTCTCTCATAAGGATTGTGAATGATAGGAAAAATTCCAAAATAAGTGCAGTTTCCCTCTCAGGGGATTGTACTAGCATTATCGATTTGCTAGATGTGGGAAGGGGGGGCTCCCGATTCAATATTGTTATTGGATATGGGTTTGACTTCAGCAAAAAACAAGTATTGGATTACATCTAAACTCTCTGATACAAACGCTCCGATACACGCATGTCCTACTTGTGCAAAGCTGGACAGACAGTTAACGTCTAAATGTCTTCCAGTAAGCATACAAGGTTGATCTTTTCATGTATTTTGGTCAAGCCAGTTACAAAAAGGTAACCATGGTATGCTATAGGCTACTAGGACCTAGCAACTACGCAACAGCTCAGCACACAATAGCACACAAGCTAGACACACATGGTAAATGTCCTTCATTGAACAATATTGCAGTCTAAAACATCACATTTGTCAATATAAACAGGTATCAAATAATTATAGTTGCATATTACTTACAACAAAGTCTCCAAGGCAGAAGTGTTAAAAAGTATCCGGTAACAAACGTGTCCGCATCATTCCGCTTACTGTGTCATGAGTTTAACTTTATTGTGGCCACTATCACTGCTACCACTTCACCTACATTTAAAGACAGCATACGTCTATTCCAGATGGTTAATAATAAATAGGTTAGTGTTTTAATACACATCATTGTTCTCTGTTTGACTAATTTTACTTTATCATACCTTTTTGAACATTTCACACTACAAAGTAACAAAAGTATACATGATTCCTACTGATATTGTATTGGATCAATATGGGTATCGGCCAATTTTGTGTCAGAAGTGAAAAAGTTGCATCGGTACACCCCTAAGCTAGATAAAACGAATCGTTGTGTTGCCTGTAATTGCTATTGTGGAAAGTAATTGTAGTGAGGTTCTCTTGTTTGCACATCAACACGTTTGCATCCTTGCATTTTATGTAAATTAGGAGTTTGATGAAGCCCACACTTGTATTGCCAAAAATATACGACTACATTATCATGTCACTGGTTTCTCTGCCTGCCAGCAACCGGCAGATGTCGCTGATGTTCCTGTCGCTTAAACAGGCTGCAAAACAGGAAGCATAGGCAAGTAGACAGCAGTGTTGTTTGCTACTTCATCCATCCATTTTCTACCGCTCGTCCCTTTTGAGGTCGCGGGGGGTTCTGTCGAGTAAAACTGTTTGCTTTGAAATGTCACAGTACGGATGGAAGGTGAATGGAAGGATGCTTAGGCGGGTGTATTTGATTTGATTAGTCTACTTGGCAGCCAGCAGCAGATGCTCTCGTTGCCTGAACGGGCTGCTGAAGAAACCTATCTCGGAAGTAAAAACACGAGGATAATAGTGACAGCTGGTGCGAGCCTGACATTTGGAATATACACTCAAAATGTTTGCAGTACTGTATAGACGCACTAACAAACACATGAGCGGATGGATTGGTGTGACGGTTAATTCAGCGCCTCAACGTCCACATGCGGGTCATTTTGCCACCTGCTTATGTTTGTCAACGAATATCAGCCGGCTTCTTTTTGTGTTACTTGTGATTTTAAATGTAAATACGTCTAGCCCTGAGTTGCTTTTTCTGCACAAAACAGTCCAGTGTTTCCCATAAACTGCCAAGATACCTGTGGCGGTGGGGGCGTGGCTATGGGCGTGGTCACCGTGACATCATCGAGTAATTTGCATAATTTACTACAATGATATGATTTTCTCTAAAAAGGCTAAAAAAATGTATACTTACTAATTAATAATAACAGTTTTGTTTTAAACGTCCATCCATCCATCCATTTTACAATATAATTACAACACTTTATGTACATATTTATATACCGATTTGAACAATAAGTTATTCACTGAAATATATTTGTTAATTGTGGTTCTTACAAAAAATATATCTTTTAAAATATAAAAGCTAAAATGTCTCTTAAAGCTCTGCCCCTTTAATTAGTGCATACTAAATAATTTAACTTTAGCCTACTACTACAACCATATTATTTACCAGCAACATAAAGTGAAACAGAGGCAGAGGTGTCCTGCCACAGTCAGTAACAAATAAACAGAAAACAGTAGTGGTCAAATACAAATAAGGCAACAAGAGAAATATCCTCCACTTCTCTTTTGTAAAGTAAATCTCAACAGCCTATATGGGCATCTACATCAACTATATGATTTGCCTGAGAAGCTGGACATAGGAATGTGCAGATCGATCAGTATCGGACGTTTTTCGTACAGAAGTACATGATTGCCTTTTAATGTCGATCACAAACGCAATCCCCTTTGGCTGACACTTTATTTATTTGTAGCAGTGGTGGGCCGTCGGGGCCAGCAAGGCCTTCTCTGCTGGCCCAACATAAATCAAAATCAGAAATTGATAAAAGTTAAAATATATAAAAGTATCCATCATATTCCGGGGTTGCTGTTTTTACATTAAAACTTTTATCCAATTGCCAGCGCTGTATGAAATCTGCCGGAGTTCTACATCACAATACGGCGGTCTGTAATGTGTAGGTGCACGGGCACGTACAGTTGACAGACAGTTGCGATAGCCAATCAGATCACGAGTTGTTGAACGTGACATAACGCCTCCTGTGAATACAAGTAAGTACCGTATTTTTCGGACTATAAGTCGCAGTTTTTTTCATAGTTTGGCCGGGGGTGCGACTTAAACCGTATTTTTCAGAGTATAAGTCGCTCCGGAGTATAAGTCGCACCGGCCGAAAATGCATAATAAAGAAGGAAAAAAACATACAGTATATAAGTCGCACTGGAGTCACATTTTTTGGGGAAATTTATTTGATAAAAGCCAACAGCAAGAATAGACATTTGAAAGGCAATTTAAAATAAATAAAGAATAGTGAACAGGCTGAATAAGTGTACGTTATATGAGGCATAAATAACCAACTGGTATGTTAACGTAACATATTATGGTAAGAGTCATTTAAATAACTATAACATATAGAACATGCTATACGTTTACCAAACAATCTGTCCCTCCTAATCGCTATATCCCATGAAATCTTATACGTTTAGTCCAGGTTGTCGGCAACCTTTACCACTCAAAAAGCTATTTTGACCCGTTTCACAAAATAAAGAAAACAATGGGAGCCACAAAACTCTTTTGAAATTTAAAATGAAATAACACTGCATACAAAGTTTTTTTTTGCTTTGTGCTATGTATAAACCAGGGGTCTCAGACACGTGGCCCGCACCTTAATATGAAAATGTAATGTTAGTGCGGCCCGCAAGTTTTATATGAATGCCGCTTGACAGCATCACACTTGCCAACCCTCCCACGTTTTCCTGGAGAGTCCCGAATTTCAGAGCAACTTTTCTCTTGAATGTCTGCTGATTTTCACCCGAACAACAATAATAAGGGCGTGCTAAGATGGCACTGCCTTTAGTGCTCTCTACAACCTGTACAAACAGCTTGCCAGCCCAGTCACATGTTGTATGCGGCTTCTGCAGACACACATAAGTGACTGCAAGGCATACTTGTTCAACAGCCATACAGGTCACACTGAGGGTGCCCTTTTAAACAACTTTAACACTCTTACTAATATGCGCCACACTGTGAACCCACACCAAACAAGAATAACAAACATATTTCGGGAGAACATTCGCACTGTAACACAACATAAACACAACAGCACAAATACCTAGAATCCCATGCATCCCTAACTCTTCCAGGCTACATTATACACCCTCGCTACCACCAAACCCCCCCACCCCCCTCCGTGCGTCGGTTGAGGTGGGCGGGGTTGGGGGGGGCGGGGTTTGGTGGTAACGGGGGTGTATAATGTAGCCCGGAAGAGTTAGGTATGCATGGGATTCTGGGTATATGTTCTGTTGTGTTTATGTTGTGTTACAGTGC
Organism: Entelurus aequoreus; assembly: GCF_033978785.1. Lineage (NCBI taxonomy): Eukaryota > Metazoa > Chordata > Actinopteri > Syngnathiformes > Syngnathidae > Entelurus > Entelurus aequoreus. The sequence goes on along the minus strand of NC_084746.1, from coordinate 51,637,524 downwards.
GGATGATCTCCCGAAATGTGTTTGTCATTCTTGTTTGGTGTGGGTTCACAGTGTGGCGCATATTAGTAAGAGTGTTAAAGTTGTTTATATCACAACCCTCAGTGTAACCTGTATGGCTGTTGACCAAGTATGCCTTGCAGTCACTTACGTGTGAAAGCAGAAGCCACATACTCATACTTGCCAACCTTGAGACCTCCAATATCGGGAGGTGGGGGTGGGGTGTTGGGGGCGTGGTTATTTACCGCTAGAATTCACCAACTCGAGTATTTCATATATATATATATATATATATATATATATATATATATATATATATATATATATATATATATATATATATATATATATATATATATATATATATGTATGTATGTATGTATGTATGTATGTATGTATGTATGTATGTATGTATGTATGTATGTATGTATGTATGTATGTATGTATGTATGTATGTATGTATGTATGTATGTGTGTGTGTGTGTGTGTGTGTATATATATGTGTGTATATATATATATATATGTGTATATATATATATATATATATATACACACATATATATATATATATATATGTGTATGTGTATATATATGTGTATATATATATATATATATATATATATATATATATATATATATATATATATATATATATATATATATATATGTGTATGTGTATATATATGTGTATATATATATATATATATATATATATATATATATATATATATATATATATATATATATATATATATATATATATATATATATATATGTGTATATATATATATATATATGTGTATATATATATATATATATGTGTATATATATGTGTATATATATATATATATATTTATGTGTATATATATATTTATGTATATATATATATATATGTATGAAATACTTGACTTTCAGTGAATTCTAGCTATATATATATTTATTTTATTTACATAAAAGAAATACTTGAATTATCTATCCATTAGATGGCAGTATTGTCCTGTTTAACTTCTCCGTTCATGACTGAGTATATCATTTCGGCCACCGTGTTCAATGGAGAAGTCTGTTCTACATATTTACAGGCAACATACACCTTCCCCTTCCAACTGTCCTGGATGAACTGAAATTCTGGTTTCCATTCGTTTTGGAACTTGCAAGCATATTTATATTGTGGGAAAGCGGACGTGAGAATAGGCTGTCCCCACTCAGTCTCAGGTCCGCATTGAGCTGGAGGGGGCGTGGCCTCCAGCTCCGCTGAATACCGGGAGTTTGTCGGGAGAAAATCTCTGCCGGGAGGTTGTCGGGAGAGGCGCTGAATACCGGGATTCTCCCGCTAAAAACGGGAGGGTTGGCAAGTATGCGCATACTACATGTGACCGGGCCGGCACGCAGATAGCATGGTGTGAAACCGGATGCGGCGACATGTTGTAGAGGACGTTAAAGCCATCACGGCACGCCCTCAATATTGTTGTCCGAGTGAAAATCGGAGAATGTTTGCCCCGGAAGAGGCATTGAAATCCGGAAACCTCCCGGAAAAATCGAGGCGGTCGGCAAGTATGCAGCTGAGCCGCATCAGAGTGATCAAAGAGCCGCATGCGGCTCCGGAGCCGCGCGTTGCTGACCCCTGGTCTAGTCTCTTATGGGAATGAGCTAAATAATAATATTTGCTATTTTACAGTAATGTGTTCATAATTTCACACATAAGTCGCTCCTGAGTATAAGTCCCAAACTAGGAAAAAAACTGCGACTTATAGTCCGAAAAATACGGTACTCAGGAGCGACTTATGTGTGAAATGATTAACACATTACCGTAAAATATCAAATAATATTATTTAGCTCATTCACGTAAGAGACTAGACGTATAAGATTTCATGGGATTTAGCGATTAGGAGTGACAGATTGTTTGGTAAACGTATAGCATGTTCTATATGTTATAGTTATTTGAATGACTCTTACCATAATATGTTACGTTAATATACCAGTTGGTTATTTATGCCTCATATAACGTACACTTATTCAGCCTGTTGTTCACTATTCTTTAGACATTTTAAATTGCCTTTCAAATGTCTATTCTTGGTGTTGGCTTTTATCAAATACATTTCCCCAAAAAATGGGACTTATACTCCAGTGCGACTTATATATGTTTTTTTCCTTCTTTATTATGCATTTTCGGCCGGTGCGACTTATACTCCGGAGCGAATTATAGTCCGAAAAATACGGTATACAATCACAAGTTGTGAGTTGCGAATGTTACGGTACAGTGGGAAGAAGAAGACGGCACAGAGGCAGGGACAATGTTTAGCTCTAGGCGTATTTATTAATATAATAGAAATACGTGTGTAATAACTCAAGATACGTATGGTGTGACTATGTGTTGTGTTTAACTGAGTGTTACCAGGAGTTGTTGAAGGTGCGTGTTGAGCGAGATGCGGAAGTCCAGGGAGGGCAAGAGAAGCTCGGAGGTCCGTGGGCTGGGGAGAGGTCAAAGGCAGGAGCGAGGCGTCAAGATCCGTGTCCAGGCGAGAGGTCGAGATCCAGGAAGGCAGCCAGGGAACCAGAGGGAATTCGGGGAGACGAGACACAGCTCGAAACCAGAAAACGGAGGAACGCTGCGGGATGACGACACAGGACACAAGACGATGAGCACATAGGAGGAGAAACGCTGAATGAACTGAACTTCAAATGTTGTGCTGGCTGTCCAGAGTCGGGACCAGGGGTGGACCGCTTGCCTGTGCATCGGTTGGGGACATCTCTGCGCTGCTGACCTGTCTCCGCTTGGGATGGTCTCCTGCTGGCCCCACTATGGACTGGACTCTCACTATTATGTTAGATCCACTATGGAGTGGAATTTCACAATGTTATACTAGCTCCACTCGACGTCCATTGCACCGGTCGCACTAGGGCAGGGGTCGGCAACCCGCGGCTCCGGAGCCGCATGCGGCTCTTTGACCACTCTGATGCGGCTCAGCTGCATACTTGCCGACCCTCCCGGTTTTCCCAGTATACTTAACGACCCCCCGATTTTCCCAGGAGACTGCCTCTTCTAGAAATCTCCCAGGGCAAATATAATCCTATTTTCACTCTAATGACTTAATCAAGGGCGTGCCCTAATGGCACGGCATTAATTGTCCTCTATAGCATTTACAAACAGCGTGCCAGCCCGGCCACATGTTATATGTTGCTTTTACTTGCACACGTAGGAGACAGCAAAGCATACTTGCTCAACAGCCACACAGCTTACACTGACGGTAGTCGTACAAAAACAACTTTAACACTGTTACGTTACAAATATGCGGCACACTGTGAACCCACACCAAAAAAGAATGACAAAAACATTTCTGGAGAACATCCGCACCGTAACACAACACAACAAATACCTAGAATCCCATGCAGCCCTAACTCTTCCGGTCTACATTATACACCCCCGCTACCACCAAACCCCCCCACACATCAACCCCCCCTCTCCGTGCGTTGGTTGAGCGGAAGAGTTAGGGCTGCATGGGATTCTGGGTATTTGTTGTGTTGTGTTTATGTTGTGTTACAGTGCAGATGTTCTCCAGAAATGTGTTTGTCATTCTTTGTTGGTGTGGGTTCAAAGTGTGGCGCTTATTTGTAACGTAACAGTGTTAAAGTTGTTTTTGTACGACTACCGTCAGTGTAAGCTGTGTGGCTGTTGAACAAGTATGCCTTGCTGGCACTTACGTGAGCCAGCAAAAGCTGCATTCTACATGTGGCCAAGCAGGTACGCTGTTTGGGCAGACTGTAGAGGGCGCTAAAAGCAGTGCCAGCACGTCCTGAAAATTGGGAGTCTCCCGGAAAATTGAGAGGGTTAGCGAGAAAGACGCTATAAAGCGCCATTCAATCAAAAGTCGCGGGCCGCACTAACATTAAATTTCCATATTGAGATGCGTGCGGGTGCGTGTGTCAGAGACCCCTGGTTAACATAGCGTAAAGCAATTTAAGCTTTGTATGCGGTGTTTTTCATTTTAAATTTTCAAAATTTTTTTGTGGCTCCCATTGTTTTCTTTAATTTGTGAAACTTTCCAAAATGGCTCTTTGAGTGGTAAAGGTTGCCGACCCCTGCACTAGTGGGTGTGGGGTTACCCACATCCGCTGTCCTCTCCAAGGTTTCTCATTGTCATCCCACTGGGTTGAGTTTTTCCTTTGCCCTGATGTGGGATCTGAACCGAGGATGTCGTTGTGGCTTGTGCAGCCCTTTGAGACACTTGTGATTTAGGGCTATATAAATAAACATTGATTGATTGATTGAAACATTGAAACACAGAGAGCTAGAGACGTGTAGGCTTACTGTACCCTACATGGGGCTACATTCTGGCCCCGGAACGCAGGCTGCGCTGGCTTAAGAAGCGTGGAGCCTCCTCAGCGTCAGGTGTGCAGATTGCAGAGTGAAGACAGCGGCAGGAGCGGAACGCCCGGGGCGTGTCCCGGGGCGCACTCAGTGGAGCGCACGGCAGAGTGAGAGGCGGCAGGTGTTTGAACCGTTAGAACGCAGCCGCACGGGCGTTATGCAAATCAACAGAGCCGCACAGGAGCCACACTCGGCCAGCAGAAAAATCTGATATCCACTCGCTTTTTCAACCCACCATGGCCGAAGGAGAGCAAAACGTTGATTAGGCTGCAGATATATATTGCACTGCCAGGTTCGATCCCAGCTTCCGCCATCCTAGTCACGTCCAAGTGTCCTTGAGCGAGCCACTTCACCCTCGCTCCTGATGGATTGTGGTTTAGGCCTTGCATGGCAATTCCCGCCATCAGTGTGTGAATGGGTGAATGTGGGAATAGTGTCAAAGCGCTTTGAGTACCTTGAAGGTAAAAAAGTGCCATACAAGTATAACCCTTTTACCATTTACCATGAGCGGTACCCCTGGCTTACGGCTTCTGATGGGTGCAAAAAATTGTGAGTTCAAATATTTAAATATGTTTTTACAACTATTTGAATTTTGACACTATCACGGGGAGATATGTTTTTTAATTGCGGATGCGGGTTCATTAATTTTTAAATGCAGCAGAAAATAGCCCGTTTTGTACACTATTAAGCGTGTTTCTGTATAGTATTTCTCCAGCATAAATGATGGTATTTTCAGAGATATTTATCAAAGTTGGACTAAGCAGGACATCACTGAAGGTGTGAAATGCACGGCCCGTCACTCATTTCTAGTCCCCCAGCTAACAGGCGTCTAGCAGCTAATTGTTTGTCTCCATACACCGTACCCCTAAGCTAATAATAATCACCTCCATTTCAGCAAATAAACTAGATTTCTTAGTATATAAGTATTATCATCACTGGAGGACAAGGCTAACATGTTACACACTGAGAGAAAGCCAGGAGCATGCATGCTAAAAACTGAGCTAACCTTTAAGCTAGCTTTAAACAACACAAATAAATGAGTGCTGAGTCAAGTCTAAGAAGTGTAGATGGAACCATGTGACAGCAGAAAGTAAGAAGTTAACATGAATTCTTAATTAAAAAAATATGTATAAACTAATAGGAGTTAGAGAGAGGATGAAATAATGGTTTTTGGTGTGTCAGCATTGTCGTGATATTCTCATTCATCCAGGTCATTGTAATCTCAGGACATTTAATGGATCACAACTGGACTGTTTGGTTTGTCTTAGAAGACGTTTTGCTTCATCCAAGTAGGCTTCGTCAGTTCACGCTCATACACTTAGATTGGTCAGATCTAGTCTTAGATTTAGATTGGTCAGATCTAGTCTTGGACTTAGATTGGTCAGATCTAGTCTTAGACATAGATTGGTGAGATCTAGTCTTAGACATAGATTGGTGAGATCTAGTCTTAGACATAGATTGGTCAGATCTAGTTTCAGACTTAGATTGGTCAGCTCTAGTCTCAGACTTAGATTGGTCAGATCTAGTCTCAGACTTAGATTGGTCAGATCTAGTCTTAGACTTAGATTGGTCAGATCTAGTCTTAGACTTAGATTGGTTAGATCTAGTCTAAGACTTAAATTGGTCGGATCCAGTCTAAGACTTAGATTGGTCAGATCCAGTCTAAGACTTAGATTGGTCAGATCCAGTGTAAGACTTAGATTGGTCAGATCTAGTCTAAGACTTAGATTGGTCAAATCTAGTCTAAGACCTAGATTGGTCAGATCTAGTCTTAGACTTAGATTGGTCAGATCTAGTGTTGGACTTAGATTGGTCAGATCTAGTCTAAGACTTAAATTGGTCGGATCCAGTCTAAGACTTAGATTGGTCGGATCCAGTCTAAGACTTAGATTGGTCAGATCCAGTCTAAGACTTAGATTGGTCAGATCCAGTCTAAGACTTAGATTGGTCAGATCCAGTCTAAGACTTAGATTGGTCAGATCCAGTCTAAGACTTAGATTGGTCAGATCCAGTCTAAGACTTAGATTGGTCAGATCCAGTCTAAGACTTAGATTGGTCAGATCCAGTCTAAGACTTCGATTGGTCAGATCTAGTCTTAGACTTAGATTGGTCAGATCTAGTCTTAGACTTAGATTGGTCAGATCTAGTCTTAGATTGGTCAGTTCTAGTCTTACATTGGTCAGATCTAGTCTAAGACTTAGATTGGTCAGATCTAGTCTAAGACTTACATTGGTCAGATCTAGTCTAAGACTTACATTGGTCAGATCTAGTCTTAGATTGGTCAGCTCTAGTCTTAGACTTAGATTGGTCAAATCTAGTTGCAGTCAGTACACAACACATTAGAGGCGGATCAATTCATAAATCGGTGGTGTTGATACTTATGGTGGTATCCGTATATGATCGATACTAAAGGGATTTCATTGATATTTTTATTTTGTCAGTATCTTTTTTTAATTGTTTTTATTCATGTTTACAAACTCAGGTAATCATTTTCTGCAAACAGAAGGACTTTGAGAGCAAGAACCAAAGGATTTAAATGAGTAGTAGACAGTAGTTTTTGCTTTAATGTGGTTATTGTGTACTATTGACTTTGTTTTGATCAAACAATTGTATGTCATACAATAAGAAACCCGTTTAAAAAGTGAGTGATATTGTTACACTGTCAATAGCATCACCATAAACACATTGAACAAAATACATGTGATTGGTACCAGCCGATCTCACTCCTGGAAGATCAGTATCGGAATCAGCAGCATCAAACCCTGATCGAACATCCTTAAAGGCCTACTGAAATGATTTTTTTTTTAATTTAAACGGGAATAGCAGATCCATTCTATGTGTCATACTTGATCATTTCGCGATATTGCCATATTTTTGCTGAAAGGATTTAGTAGAGAAAATCAACGATAAAGTTCGCAACTTTTGCTCGCTGTTAAAAAAAGCCTTGCCTATACCGGAAGTAGCGTGACGTCACAGGAGCTAGTATTCCTCACAATTCCCCGTTGTTTACAATGGAGCAAGAGAGATTCGGACCGAGAAAGTGATGATTACCCCATTAATTTGAGCGAGGATGAAAGATTCGTAGCTGAGGAACGTTACAGTGAAGGACTTGAGAGGCAGTGATGGACGTATCTTTTTTCGCTCTGACCGTAACTTAGGTACAAGCTGGCTCATTGGATTCCACACTCTCTCCTTTTTCTATTGTGGATCACGGATTTGTATTTTAAACCACCTGGGATACTATATCCTCTTGAAAATGAGAGTCGAGAACGCGAAATGGACATTCAGTGCCTTTTATCTCCACGACAATACATCGGCGAAATGCTTTAGCTACGAGCTAACGTGATAGCATCTTGCTTTAACTGCATATAGAAACAAAAAGAATAAACCCCTGACTGGAAGGATAGATAGAAAATCAACAATACTATTAAACCGTGGACATGTAAATACACGGTTAATGCTTTCCAGGCTGGCGAAGGTTAACAATGCTGTGCTAACGACGCCATTGAAGCTAACTTAGCAACCGGACCGCACAGAGCTATGCTAAAAACATTAGCTCTCCACCTACGCCAGCCAGCCCTCATTTGCTCATCAACACCCGTGCTCACCTGCGTTCCAGCGATCGGCAGAAGGACGAAGGACTTCACCCGATGCGTTTGGCGGCCCGGAGACGTAGGAAGTCAAGGTGAGGTCGTCGGCTAGCGCTCCAACAAAGTCCTCCTGGTTGTGTTGCTGTAGTCCGCTGCTAATACACCGATCCCACCTACAACTGTCTTCTTTGCAGCCTTCATTGTTCATTAAACAAATTGCAAAAGATGTCCAGAATACTGTGGAATTATGAAATGAAAACAGAGCTTTTTGTATAGGATTCTACGGGGTACCATAACTTCCGTTACTCTGACTTCGTCACGCGCATACGTCATCATACCGCGACATTTTAAATGTCACTTTATAAGTTAACCCGGCCGTATTGGCATGTGTTGCAATGTTAAGATTTCAACATTGATATATAAACTATCAGACTGCGTGGTCGCTAGTAGTGGCTTTCAGTAGGCCTTTAATAAGTGATCATGGATGGATTTTTCATGCGCATAAAATTTATGTGAGATTTTCGATGACTAAAGTATCCATATTGTCTGTTTACGTCTTTTCCCAGCGCCATGGCGTGGCTGCGCTGCTCATGGTGCTCCTGTGCGCCAGCCTCTTCCTGGTTTACAACGGCAGTTTCAACGGCGCCGCCAGGGACGCCAACGACACGCGGCGGCAAGAGCAGCTGCCGCGGCCCGTCGTTTCCTCCGTCAGGCTGCCTGAGCCTCACCCACGCCCCCTGCAGGGCTACAGCAGCATCATGGACCACAAGGTGAGCACCAGATGCACGACTACTTCGGCGGGGGCCGTATTTACATTTAAATTAGGAGCTTGTTCATTGCTGCTCTGTGCTGCAATAAAGAGCAGCGTTCTAAAAGAGAGGCAGCATCTCACGTTCATTCATCAGACTTCTCCGCCGCACACCTGCCATTGATAATTACAACCAAGGCCACAAATTAGGTCCGTCACTGCGTTCTCTGTGCTCTAATTGAGAAGCCCCAGAGACGCGGCGCACAACCCACATGTCACTCGCCCCGCCATCTTTGTCTCTCCTTTTTTTTTGGCCATGCCAAGAGACAACAATCAATGTGAGTAGCGAGTAGCGACGCATGCAGGACAAATCACCTTGTAAAGATTTTTATTTCAACATTCGCAAACCACTGTGCTTCTCTTCGCCTTGTTGCTCTGATGGCTTGTCGGACAGCGTCTGTGTGCAGCAATCCGCACCACCGACTCCAATCCAACAGCTGCAGTTATTGACTGTCGGACGTTTGAAAAGAATTCCGAGATGAACGGAAAACTCGGATTTGGCTTTGAGCGCCATTATTGCATTCACTTATTTTTTTTCATTTCAACAAAGGTGCTGGATGTATTTTCAGCAAAATGGGATTGAGCAGCGAAAGATTTGATGCATACAACCAGTTTTTCGTTTTTAATCTACGTGAAAAAGTCAAGACTAAATTAGGGCTGCAACTAACGATTAATTTGATAATCGATTAATCTGTCGATTATTACTTCGATTAATCGATTAATAATCGGATAAAAGAGACAAACTACATTTCTATCCTATCCAGTATTTTATTGAAAAAAAACAGCATACTGGCACCAAACTTATTTTGATTATTGTTGCTCAGCTGTTTGTAAATGTTGCAGTTTATAAATAAAAGTTTATTTAAAAAAACAAAAAAAATTAAAAAAAAAAAAAAAAACAACCTCTGCGCATGCGCATAGCATAGATCCAACGAATCGATGACTAAATTAATCGGCAACTATTTTAATAATCGATTTTAATCGATTTAATCGATTAGTTGTTGCAGCCCTAGACTAAATACACATTACCGTATTTTTCGGACTATAAGTCGCATTTTTTTCCATAGTTTGGCCGGGATGCGACTTATACTCAGGAGCGACTTATGTGTGAAATTATTAACACATTACCGTAAAATATCAAATATTATTTAGCTCATTCACGTAAGAGACTAGACGTATAAGATTTCATGGGATTTAGCGATTAGGAGTGACAGATTGTTTGGTAAACGTATAGCATGTTCTATATGTTATAGTTATTTGAATGACTCTTACCATAATATGTTACGTTAACATACCAGGCACGTTATTAGTTGGTTATTTATGCCTCATATAACGTACACTTATTCAGCCTGTTGTTCACTATTCTTTATTTATTTTATATTGCCTTTCAAATGTCTATTCTTGGTGTTGGCTTTTATCAAATACATTTCCCCAAAAAATGCGACTTATACTCCAGTGCGACTTATATATGTTTTTTTCCTTCTTTATTATGCATTTTCGGCCGGTGCGACTTATACTCCGGAGCGACTTATACTCCGAAAAATACGGTATTTGAAAACTGAAGCAAGTTTTCCTATGAAAAATAAAGTGAATCTAGTTAATTTGTTATGGACACCTAAAAAAATATGAACGCACATCACATTTTGTAGAGAATAATTAGTTTTACATGCAGAAAACAATATGACGTGTGTGTGTGTGTGTGTGTGTGTGTGTGTGTGTGTGTGTGTGTGTGTGTGTGTGTGTGTGTGTGTGTGTGTGTGTGTGTGTGTGTGTGTGTGTGTGTGTGTGTGTGTGTGTGTGTGTGTGTGTGTGTGTGTGTGTGTGTGTGTGTGTGTGTGTGTCCATCCATCCATCTTCAACCGCTTATCCGGAATCGGGTCGCGGGGACAGCAGCTCCAGCAAAGACCCCCAGACTTCCCTCTCCAGAGCAACATTTGCGACTTCCTCCTGGGGAATTCCGAAGCGTTCCCAGGCCAGAGAGGAGATGTGTGTGTGTGTGTGTGTGAAACAAATATATCTACAATTTACTACAGCATGTTTTTTCAGTTGGAAGTGGAATTCTTGTAGGCTGAAATAGGGCTGGGTGATATGGACGAAAAAGTATACCTCGATATATTTTTACTTAAACTCGATATTCGATACATATCTCGAAATATTTTTCGGTGAAAGTATACATATAAAGATATCCATTTTTGTGCGATATTCAGTGAAATTGAAGTGAACGACAACTGTACTGTAAACAGTCAGTGGCACTTTTATTAACCCAGTTAGTCAAGATGGGTATTAACAGCACAGAAAATAAACTGTTTAAGTGGAACATAATTACATTTTTTGTACCATAAAGTTAGACTAGAGGAAAAATATGGTAAACGATTAAAACAGGAAAGCTAAATATGTGAGTTTCTTGGGGGAAATGGACGGGTTGACGTTAAACGTTAAAGTTCCAACGATAGTCACACACACACTAAGTGTGGTGAAATTATCCTCTGCATTTGACCCATCCCCATGTTCACCCTGTGGGAGGTGAGGCGAGCAGTGAGCAGCAGCGGTGGCCGCGCTCAGGAATAATTTTGGTGATTTAACCCCCAATTCCAACCCTTGATGCTGAGTGCCAACAGGGAGACAATGGGTCCCATTTTTATAGTCTTTAGTATGACTCAGCCGGGGGTTTGAACTCACAACCTTCCAGTCTCTTTTAACCACAAGACTACTGACCAGGTCGCAGGTATGGTCTTTATTAATTCATTGTGACATTGTTTTTAATTCCATCCATCCATTTTGTACCGCTTGTCCCTTTTGGGGTCGCGGGGGGTGCTGGAGCCTATCTCATTGGAGGAAATTAGAACCACTTTTTCATGACTGCAACCTACAAGACTAGAGTGGAATAATATATCTGGCCTCTTCAGAATGGTCTTTAGTGGGCTGCACAGATGAGACAAACCAATCACCAGGACAACTAAGCGAGTCAGCATGTTGCTTGCTAATGGCGGTCGGGTCAGGTTGCCTGCGTGGTAAACTTTTTGGGCTAAATGAAACACACAAAGGAGGCCCTCAGGAGTCATTTAATCGCAACAACAAAGCGCTGCCGGGTTGGCGACAGATGTTCGACGGCGGTATCATTATTCTTTAAAAGACATCTAATTGATGTATGCAAAACACAAACGTTCTATTTCTGGTAAATAACTCTGAATGCTACACAGGTTAAATATGAAGCTCACACGACACCAACAGAGCTAAACTGCTGAAAATTAAAAGCGCAGTGTTTCCCACACATTCATTTATTTGTGGCGGCCCGCCACGAAAGAATTAAGGCCGCCACAAAAAATTTTTTAATTTGTATTTTTAATTTTTTTTTTTTAAATATTGTTTTTTTTTTATTATTTTTTTTTGTCCTGTCCAGCTTCTCAGGCAAATCATATAGTTGATGTAGATGCCCATATCGGCTGTTCAGATTTACTTTACAAAAGAGAAGTGTAGGATCAAGATTTTTGGAGCTCTTTGTTCACTGGATCAGATGTTTGATGAAGCTCTGTGTCTATCTACCACCACTACTGTTTTCTGTTTATTTGTTACTGACTGTGGCAGGACACCTCTGCCTCTGTTTCACTTTATGTTGCTGGTAAATAATATGGTTGTAGTAGTAGGCTAAAGTTAAATTATTTAGTATGCACTATTTAAAGGGGCAGAGCTTTAAGAGACATTTTAGCTTTTATATTTGTATAAGATATATTTTTTGTAAGAACCACAATTAATAAATATATTTCAGTGAATAACTTATTGTTCAAATCTGTATATAAATATGTACATAAAGTGTTATAATTATATTGTAAAATGGATGGATGGACATTTAAAACAAAACTGTTATTATTAATTAGTTAGTATACATTTTTTGAGCCTTTTTAGAGAAAATCATATCATTGTAGTAAATTGTGCAAATTACTTGATGATGTCATGGTGACCACGCCCATAGCCACGCCCATAGCAACGCCCCCACCGCCACAGGTATCTTGGCAGTTTATGGGAAACACTGAAGCGGTATTAAAAACTGATAGTGACACGTTTATCAAGTCAGCTTTGCATTTTGTGACCCAAAACCACAACACAGTGTTTAGTCTGTGGTGTATTAAACTTTGATCATTTGCAAAAAAACTATTTGACTTCAGCGGCCAAAACCAATGTAAGGTGTTCTTATGTAAAAAAACAGTTACTCTGTGGATTAAGTTAGAGGAGTTGAGGCCCGGCAGCACGGTGGTACAGGGGTTAGTGCATGTGCCTCACAATACGAAGGTCCTGAGTTCAATCCCGTGTGGAGTTTGCATGTTCTCCCTGTGACTGCGTGGGTTCCCTCCGGGTACTCCGGCTTCCTCCCACCTGGGGATAGGTTGATTGGCAACACTAAATTGGCCCTAGTGTGTGAATGTTGTCTGTCTATCTGTGTTGGCCCTGCGATGAGGTGGCGACTTGTCCAGGGTGTACCTCACCTTCCGCCCGAATACAGCTGAGAGAGGCTCCAGCACCCCCCCGCGACCCCGAAAGGGACAAGCGGTAGAAAATGGATGGATGGAGTTGAGGCCTTAGCAGTCATCCCTAACATCACTAAAACAGCAGGGTACAGCATCAGGGGCAGTATTTTCCTCATGGATACTTCAAAACACCAAACATGTCAAACCATCAATCTTCTCCTCTCCCCTGCATGAACACAAGCAGCTAAAATTAGTTTAAAAGCGCATACAGAGCTACAGAAGACTGCTGAGGCTGACCACCCATAGAACTGTACTACCAGTGCAACTACTTCCATCTTGTGTCGTTCACAAAACATCAATAAAGCGTGCAGTGTTTGTTGCAGATGTGTTTCTTGTAGAGATGTCCGATAATATCGGACTGCCGATATTATCGGCCGATAAATGCTTTAAAATGTAATATCGGAAATTATCGGTTTCAAAAAGTAAAATGTATGACTTTTTAAAACGCCACTTTGTACACGGACGTAGGGAGAAGTACAGAGCGCCAATAAACCTTAAAGGCACTGCCTTTGCGTGCCGGCCCAGTCACATAATATCTACGGCTTTTCACACACACAAGTGAATGCAAGGCATATTTGGTCAACAGCCATACAGGTCACACTGAGGGTGGCCGTATAAACAACTTTAACGCTGTTACAAATATGCGCCACACTGTGAACCCACACCAAACAAGAATGACAAACACATTTCGGGAGAACATCCGCACCGTAACACAACATAAACACAACAGAACAAATACCAAATAAATAACAAATAAATAAATAAATAACAAATAACAAATAAATAAAAGTAAGAAATAACAAATAAATAATAAATAAAATAAATAAATAGTGAAATAAATAAATAAATAAATAAATAAATAAATAAAAATAAATAAAAGTAACAAATAAATAACAAATAACAAATAAATAAAAGTCTCAATCAATCAATCAAAACCCAGAACCCCTTGCAGCACTAACTCTTCCGGGACGCTACAATATACACCCCCTGCTGCCCCCTTAGCCCCCCCCACCCCAGACTCCCACCCTGCCCACCTCAACCTCCTCATGCTCTCTCAGGGAGAGCATGTCCCAAATTCCAAGCTGCTGTTTTGAGGCATGTTAAAAAAAATAATGCACTTTGTGACTTCAATAATAAATATGGCAGTGCCATGTTGGCATTTTTTTCCATAACTTGAGTTGATTTATTTTGGAAAACCTTGTTACATTGTTTAATGCAGTGGTCCCCAACCTTTTTGTAGCTGGGGACCGGTCAACGCTTGAAAATTTGTCCCACGGACCGGGGGGGGGGGATTTATTTATTTTTTCATAAAGAAATACAATCATGTGTGCTTACGGACTGTATACCTGCAGACTGTATTGATCTATATTGACATACACATACACAATATGTATATATAGTGTTTTTATGTTGATTTAATTTAAAAAAAAAAAAAAAAAAAAAAAAAAATTATTTAAAAATTTATTTATTTATTTATTTATTTAATTTCTTGCGCGGCCCGGTACCAATCGGTCCGGTGGTTGGGGGCCACTGGTTTAATGCATCCAGCAGGGCATCACAACAAAATTAGGCATAATAATTCATAAAATGAATCGGTAATTAAGAGTTGGACAATATCGGGATATCGGATACCGGCAAAAAAGCCATTATCGGACATCTCTAGTTTCCTGTGTTAAAGAAGTGGAACCACTTTCATTCTCTGTGATGAACATTGGAATTCAGAATTTGTGGTCAACCCGTCCACATGCTGTTTTGCTGCTCTCCCAGATCCATTGCATGGCGTCATGTCCTGCTCCCAGGCTGAGTGGGATACTGTAATAAATATGAAACGAATGTCACACCGCATGTCGATACGCAGCAAGAAGATTTGTGGTAAAAAAGCGAAGCAACATTGGCAAACTGCCAATGAGTCTTTTTCTCCCTGCGATAAACTTGAACTTGGTCAATTAGGACCCCGCATGCGGCTGTAATGCTTCATCCAGCTTGTTGATATGACTAACCTTTGTTTTCAGCTGCTGCACGCTCCCAAAATAATCAATACCGTGTGATTTAGCGATGCGTTTGCTCCTACAGCAAGTGCTCATGAAAATTGCAGCGATAGTTAGCATTCCGTTTTGTAGCACTGCTCAGTCTTATTTCGACAGCACCCGAAACCGTGACTTAATCATGGTTTAGTACGTGCCTCAGTTTGCAGGTTCTGCACAGTGAAGGGACAAAATTCTGCTCAGCCAGGGACGGTTTGGCCAGCTGCAAAGAAAGGCACAGGGTCGTTCCGAAAATTGCAAAAAGCCCGCCAGAAACGACCTGAGGGCCAAAGCGATCTGTGATTCCATCATGGAAATGATGCTGCTGAACTACCATCCACTCACCATCACTAAAGACCCTGTCGGCCAGCAAACAACCTGTAGCCATGGTTTGTACTTCCGAGCTGCCACTGTTTCTCGAATATGGTCTGCTAGCAAAGTGCAACATGGTTGCCACACTCCTGCATACACTGATAGATTGAAACAAGGACACAAGCTTCACTATTGATGTGATGTTAGCTCTACCATAATAGTGACATCACACTTAGGTAGGACAAATCTACAGGCACACTTTGTCAAATCCACCTTTGCTTGTTTCTTTCTTACCTTCAGGTGTGCACAAACTACACTTATATCTACATTTAAAAAAATAACAAATATAGAGAACAGGCCAAAGGTTTGGACTAGAGATGTCCGATAATATCGGACTGCCGATATTATCGGCCGATAAATGCTTTAAAATGTAATATCGGAAATTATCGGTTTCAAAAAGTAAAATTTATGACTAAAACGCCGCCGTACAGAGTGGTACACGGACGTAGGGAGAAGTACAGAGCGCCAAAAAACCTTAAAGGCACTGCCTTTGCGTGCCGGCCCAGTCACATATCTGCGACTTTTCACACACATAAGTGAATGCAATACATACTTGGTCAACAGCCATACAGGTCACACTGAGGGTGGAGGTATAAACAACTTTAACGCTGTTACAAATATGCGCCACACTGTGAACCCACACCAAACAAGAATGACAAACACATTTCGGGAGAACATCCGCACCGTAACACAACATAAACACAACAGAACAAATACCCAGAACCCCTTGCAGCACTAACTCTTCCGGGACGCTACCCCCTACCCCAGACTCCCACCCTGCCCACCTCAACCTCCTCATGCTCTCTCAGGGAGAGCATGTCCCAAATTCCAAGCTGCTGTTTTGAGGCATGTTAAAAAAAATAATGCACTTTGTGACTTCAATAATAAATATGGCAGTGCCATGTTGGCATTTTTTTCCATAACTTGAGTTGATTTATTTTGGAAAACCTTGTTACATTGTTTAATGCATCCAGCGGGGCATCACAACAAAATTAGGCATAATGTGTTAATTCCATTGATTTATTATTGAACTCGATGCAAGTTATAACACTTCTATTTGATTTATTATTGAACTTGATGCAAGTTATAACACTTTTATTTTATTTATTATTGAACTTGATGCAAGTTATAACACTTTTATTTGATTTATTATTGAACTTGATGCAAGTTATAACACTTTTATTTCATTTATTATTGAACTTGATGCAAGTTATAACACTTTTATTTCATTTATTATTGAACTTGATGCAAGTTATAACACTTATTTGATGTATTATTGAACTTTATGCAAGTTATAACACTTTTATTTCATTTATTATTGAACTTGATGCAAGTTATAACACTTTTATTTCATTTATTATTGAACTTGATGCAAGTTATAACACTTATTTCATTTATTATTGAACTTGATGCAAGTTATAACACTTTTATTTCATTTATTATTGAACTTGATGCAAGTTATAACACTTTTATTTGATTTATTATTGAACTTGATGCAAGTTATAACACTTTTTTTGATTTATTATTGAACTTGATGCAAGTTATTTTATTTATTACTGAACTTGATGCAAGTTATACCACAGCTGCACAGTTATTTTATTGATTATTGAACTTGATGTTATTTTATGTTACTGAGTTTGAATCTATACAACTAGATGTTACTTGATGTTCAATACATTTGAAAATGTTAAGCTTGGCATTAGCGTTCTGTTGGGGCGATGGGGGCAGGTGGGGCTTGAAAACTCCCCCTTGTACAAAGTGGGGGATGACAAAACAAGTTTGAGAACCACTGCCCTAGTGTGTGAATGTGAGTGTGAATGTTGTCTGTTTATCTGTGTTGGCCCTGCGATGAGATGGCAACTTGTCCAGGGTGTACCCCGCCTTCCGCCCGTTTGTAGCTGAGATAGGCTCCAGCGCCCCCCGTGACCCCGAAGGGAATAAGCGGTAGAAAATGGATGGATGGATGGGCGTCTTAGCATTACTGCTGCTGCCAGGAGGATAAGATCGCAACTTCCATTTGTAGTCATTGCATGCTGTGTGTTCAAATGTTTCAACATATTGCTCGTATTTCCTCCTCTTGATGAAATAGCAATCTTGCAATTATCACAAGTAGCGCTGCAATCGTTTTTTGTAAAATGTCATCAACTTTAGAGCGTTTGTTCCGCTCTGCGTAATGATGTCATTCCCACAGGCCGACATCGTTAAGGGAATCGTTAAAAAAGTTGGCAAGCGAGTCCAAGGAATTGATACACTGGCAGAACAGGTTTTCGATTCGCATCCCTGGGCGTATTACACGCAAAAATCTAATTTAAATAAGGCGGTCCGTACCAGCTATTAATTGTACATGCAGTCTTAGTAGATCACATGCAACACGCCGACTTACAGTACACACAATTTTATAGTTTGCAAACGCTCTATTTGGATACGGACTGTTCCATCTCGAAGAACCTGACCATGAATATATGTACACGACTGCTACAAACAGGGCCTTTGCAAATAATTCTGGGACCACTGAAAAAGTATCGGTGTGTGCCCCTCCACCCCATTCATTGCCCCCTTCAATGTTCTTGTGTTTTAGTGTTCTTGACGGTGCCTGGTGTAATACACCCAATTTGTTTTCTTTTATCACGATTAACCACTTTACAAGTCAGAGTATTATTATGTAAATTATGTATTATTAGTTGTATTTTAACTTTTTGGAGTTTAGGCTATTCAAATTTCCCACTAATAACCATATTAAACACATCATGCTAATATAACTGACCTTTTTCAGATGCTCATAATTATTAATAATAAGCATCTCACAAAGGTCATTACTCAGTTTCTAAGTAATTAATAATTATTAATAATGTTGGAGAAAGTTGTACATGTAAACCAGGGGTCACCAACGCGGTGCCCGCGGGCACCAGGTAGCCCGTAAGGACCAGATGAGTAGCCCGCTGGCCTGTTCTAAAAATAGCTCAAATAGCAGCACTTACCAGTGAGCTGCCTCTATTTTTTAAATTGTATTTATTTACTAACAAGCTGGTCTCGCTTTGCCCGACATTTTTAATTCTAAGAGAGACAAAACTCAAATAGAATTTGAAAATCCAAGAAAATATTTTAAAGACTTGGTCTTCTTTTGTTTAAATAAATTCATAATTTTTTTTACTTTGCTTTTTAGAGAAAAAATACAACCTTAAAAATGATTTTAGGATTTTTAAACACATATACCTTTTTACCTTTTAAATTCCTTCCTCTTCTTTCCTGACAATTCAAATCAATGTTCAAGTAATTTTTTTTTTTTATTGTAAAGAATAATAAATACATTTTAATTTAATTTTTCATTTTAGCTTCTGTTTTTTCGACGAAGAATATTTGTGAAATATTTCTTCAAACTTATTATGATTAAAATTCCAAAAAATTTTTTTGGAAAATCTGTAGAATGAAATTTAAATCTTATTTCAAAGTCTTTTGAATTTCTTTGAAAATTTTTGTTCTGGAAAATCTAGAACAAATAATGATTTGTCTTTGTTAGAAATATAGCTTGGTCCAATTTGTTATATATTCTAACAAAGTGTAGATTGGATTTTAACCTATTCAAAATATGTCATCAAAATTCTAAAATTAATCTTAATAAGGAAAAATTACTAATGATGTTCCATAAATTATTTTTTTAATTTTTTCAAAAAGATTCGAATTAGCTAGTTTTTCTCTTTTTTTTTTCGGTTGAATTTTGAATTTTAAAGAGTCGAAATTGAAGATAAACTATGTTTCAAAATTTAGTTGTCATTTTTTTCACGTTTGCTCCTCTTTTAAACTGTTCAATTAAGTGTAAATATCGTTAATTATTAATAATAACCGAGTTAAAGGTAAATTGAGCAAATTGGCTATTTCTGGCAATTTATTTTAGTGTGTATCAAACTGGTAGCCCTTCGCATTAATTACTACCCAAGAAGTAGCTCTTGCTTTCAAAAAGGTTGGTGACCCCTGATGTAAACAAACTACGGTAAGTTCAAGGACCGCCAAAATCAGTAGGACATATGGGCGCTCGCCAAATACTCTCATTGGTGAAGCGTGTTTAATACAAACAGTGGGTTTTCTAACAATTAGGAAGGTTTGTGTCATGTTTGTCCTCCTATTGAAACCATATTAAAACAAAAAATAAATTTTTTCAGCCATGTTTTTCCATTTTCATACATCTTTGAAAAAGCTCCAAGGAGCCACAAGGGCGGCGCTAAAGAGAGATTGCCGACCCTTGTGCTAGGCCAGGGGTCACCGACCTTTTTGAAAGCAAGAGCTACTTCTTGGGTAGTGATTAATGCGAAGGGCTACCAGTTTGATACACACTTCAATAAATTGCCAGAAATAGCCAATTTGCTCAATTTACCTTTAACTCTGTTATTATTTATAATTAATGATATTTACACTTAATTGAACGGTTTAAAAGAGGAGAAAACATGAAAAAAATGACAATTAAATTTTGAAACATAGTTTATCTTCAATTTCGACTCTATAAAATTCAAGATTCAACCAAAAAAAAGAAGAGAAAAACTAGCTAATTCGAATCTTTTTGAAATAATTAAAAAAAGAATTTATGGAACATCATTAGTCATTTTTCCTGATTAAGATTAATTTTAGAATTTTGATGACATGTTTTAAATAGGTTAAAATCCAATCTGCACTTTGTTAGAATATATAACAAATTGGACTAAGCTATATTTCTAAGAAAGACAAATCATTATTTCTTCTAGATTTTCCAGAACAAAATTTTTAAAAGAAATTCAAAAGACTTTGAAATAAGATTTAAATTTGATTCTACAGATTTTCTAGATTTGCCAGAATATTTTTTTTGAATTTTAATCATAATAAGTTTGAAGAAATATTTCACAAATATTCTTCGTCGAAAAAACAGAAGCTAAAATGAAGAATTGAATCAAAATTTATTTATTATTCTTTACAATAAAAAAATAAATTTACTTGAACATTGATTTAAATTGTCAGGAAAGACAAGGAAGGAATTTAAAAGGTAAAAAAGGTATATGTGTTTAAAAATCCTAAAATCATTTTTAAGGTTGTATTTTTTCTCTAAAATTGTCTTTCTGAAAGTTATAAGAAGCAAAGTAAAAAAATGTATGCATTTATTTAAACAAGTGAAGACCAAGTCTTTAAAATATTTTCTTGGATTTTCCAATTCTATTTGAGTTTTGTCTCTCTTAGAATTAAAAATGTCGGGCAAAGCGAGACCAGCTTGCTAGTAAATAAATACAATTTAAGAAATAGAGGCAGCTCACTGGTAAGTGCTGCTATTTGAGCTATTTTTAGAACAGGCCAGCGGGCTACTAATCTGGTCCTTACGGGCTACCTGGTGCCCGCGGGCACCGCGTTGGTGACCCCTGTGCTAGGCCATCAGCCTGAAGCCTGAACGCGGTCAACTGCTGGTGCGGTAGGAGTTATTTGTAGAACTCATATGAACACTGAACATTTTGACCATGGACTAAAATATTGTACCTAGCATTGGGACTGAATAAGATGTGCACAGTGTAAATATTGTATTATATTTTGCACATATTTGGGGTTTTATCTACTTTGTAATATACTCAAACTCTGGAGAGAACTTAATTCAGTGTACAATCTCTCTCAGGATGTCCCAATTCTGTGTTGAAGGTTGTTCAAAGTTCCCGACATCTGTCTCGTCATCATTCAATGTCAGGCCATAAGTTACAACATGAAATTCATCTCATTATGCATGAATGTTTATAAGCGATCCTTAAAGGGGATCTTGACTTTTGGGGGGAATTTTGCCTGTCGTTCACAATTATTATTATATAAGAAATTTCGTTCTTATCTGTACTGTAAAGTTCAAATTTGAATAACGATAAAAATAAGAAATAAAAATAAAAAAGGAAATCTAATTATGAGAGACATGATGAAAGATGTTATTTATTATTAATTAGTTTTTGCAATTCAAATATTAAATGGACCCTATGGGAGCCGCGCAATTCCACTTACAAAGCCCTTAAAAACATCCAAACACCTCCATTAGGGTTTTATATACATGCTGTAAGTACATACAGTTGCGATCAAAAGTTTACATACACTTGTAAAGAACATAATGTCAATACTTCCTTATTTTTTTGTGATGTAGTGATTGGAGCACATACTTGTTGGTCACAAAAAACATTCATGAAGTTCGGTTCTTTTATGAATTTATTATGGGTCTACTGAAAATGTGACCACATCTGCTGGGTCAAAAGTATACATACAGCAATGTTAATATTTGCTTACATGTCCCTTGGCAAGTTTCACTGCAATAAGGCGCTTTTGGTAGCCATCCACAAGCTTCTGGCAAGCTTCTGCTTGAATTTTTGACCACTCCTCTTGACAAAATTGGTGCAGTTCAGTTAAATGTGTTGGTTTTCTGACATGGATTTGTTTCTTCAGCATTGTCCACACACTTAAGTCAGGACTTTGGGGAAGCCATTCTAAAACTTTCATTCTAGCCTGATTTAGCCATTCCTTTACCACTTTTGACGTGTGTTTGGGGTCATTGCCTGTTGGAACACCCAACTGCGCCCAAGACCCAAACTCCGGGCTGATGATTTTAGCTTGTCCTGAAGAATTTGGAGGTAATCCTCCTTTTTCATTGTCCCATTTACTCTCTGTAAAGCACCAGTTCCATTGGCAGCTAAACAGGCCCAGAGCATAATACTACCACCACCATGCTTGAGGGTAGGAATTGTGTTCCTGGGATTAAAAGCCTCACTTTTTCTCCTCCAAACATATTGTTGGGTATTGTGGCCAAACAGCTCCATTTTTGTTTCATCTGACCAATAACTTTCCTCCAGAAGGTCTTATCTTTGTCCATGTGATGTCAGATGAAACAAAAATGACAAGAGTTATGTGGTTTAAAACATAACAGGCACATTTGTATTAACATTTAATATGTATGTATTTTGATCATGTTAAGCATACGCGGTGCATTAATTAAAAGAACTCATCACGACGTTTGCTTTTTTTTTTTTCTTCATCACTGATTTTTACTCACTGCAGACTTTATGAGAGCCAACAAACATGATAAAACATCACTTACCCTACAATGTCTGCTTTCATTAGGATGGCGACTGCTAGCATTGTTCATAGATTCCTGTTTAGATGAAGAATGACTCATTATCCTCACAAAGAAACAGGGTGGAAGGGGAACAAGTGCTTTTCGTGTCCTTCTCGCCATTTCCAGGTCCTAAATGGGTGTCAAAGTGTACCAACTTTTCGGAGTACGTCCTCAGCCGTCTACTTTCCAGGTGAGAGGCATGAATTATGATTGACAATAAACTTACATGGAGCGAGGAAGCAGCAGACCACTCGATGTAAACATCGACACACACACACACACACACACACACACACGACGCCGCTATAGTTTGTCTGTGTTAGCGCATGTAGCAATATCGCTAATACTCGGTTATTATTCAAATCATGAAATGTAAATGGAGTATTGTTGGTGCTTTTTGGATGGTTATTTATTGGATTTTATGGGCAAAATAGTGGAGCTCCCTTTGGCTCCGCTGTAAGCAGACTTTTATTCATGTTTATTTAATATTTGGAATGCATTAAAAAAGTCCATCAGTCATTCTGTCTTTCACAATAATTGTGAACAATAGGCAAAATTCCCCCCCAAAAAAGCAGTTCCCCTTTAAAGGCCTTCTAAATCGTAACACTTCTCTGCCTTATTGATTGTTGAAAGAAATCACAGCCTTTGACCATTCTCACTTTCTCCTCCAACGGAGCAAGAAACTCACCACATAGCTAAGAATTAGTCTTCCAATACTAGTATTTACTATGTATATTGAGTTTGTGCATCTTCCATAAATGATCATTTCTCGCCAGCACTTTTTGATGCAACACAACGTGAGTGAGGTCACAAGGAGGGCTCATTTATTCCTTGCTATGCTGCAGCTCTGCCCTGATAAGAAAAAGGCACAAATTCAATTTAGGATTGATCAGGAAATAAAAGGCAAATAAACTGCAGACTGTTAGACAGGGCAAGAGCCCACGGGACACATCCAGGTAAAAACAGGTGAAGGTTTGAAAGGTTTGAGCGGAGTGTTAAATCTCATGGGCTTTTCTGAGAGAAAAGTACTTTCCTGAAGGGACGATTGCCTGTCTGACTCCGGGGTCTTCCAGACTGATATCCTGCAATCAAGTGGAGGAAGGCAAGAAACAATGAGTACTTTCTGTTGCAACATGTTTCTATCTACACTTCTGTTAAAATGTAATAACCATGTATTATATTTCTAATTATAGCCATAGTTTTGGTCATACCTTAAAATTTTCAACATCATTGAATCAAACAAAACACAAGATGGTGGTGTAACAATATCAATAGTTTTGATAACATCCTACCATGGGCTGTGATTTAAAGGCCTACTGAAAGCCACTACTAGCGACCACGCAGTCTGATAGTTTATACATCAATGATGAAATCTTAACATTGCAACACATGCCAATACGGCCGGGTTAACTTATAAAGTGACATTTAAAACTTCCCGGGAAATATCCGGCTGAAACATCGCGGTATGATGACGTATGCGCGTGACGAAGTCAGAGTAACGGAAGTTATGGTACCCCGTAGAATCCTATACAAAAAGCTCTGTTTTCATTTCATAATTCCACAGTATTCTGGACATCTTTTGCAATTTGTTTAATGAACAATGAAGGCTGCAAAGAAGACAGTTGTAGGTGGGATCGGTGTATTAGCAGCGGACTACAGCAACACAACCAGGAGGACTTTGTTGGAGCGCTAGCCGCGCTAGCCGCGCTAGCCGCGCTAGCCGCGCTAGCCGCCGACCTCACCTTGACTTCCTACGTCTCCGGGCCGCCAAACGCATCGGGTGAAGTCCTTCGTCCTTCTGCCGATCGCTGGAACGCAGGTGAGCACGGGTGTTGATGAGTAGATGAGGGCTGGCTGACGTAGGTGGAGAGCTAATGTTTTTAGCATAGCTCTGTGAGGTCCCGTTGCTAAGTTGCTAAGTTAGCTTCAATGGCGTCGTTAGCACAGCATTGTTAACCTTCGCCAGCCTGGAAAGCATTAACCGTGTATTTACATGTCCACGGTTTAATAGTATTGTTGATTTTCTATCTATCCTTCCAGTCAGGGGTTTATTTTTTTGTTTCTATATGCAGTTAAAGCACGATGCTATCACGTTAGCTCGTAGCTAAAGCATTTCGCCGATGTATTGTCGTGGAGATAAAAGGCACTGAATGTCCATTTTGCGTTCTCGACTCTCATTTTCAAGAGGATATAGTATCCCAGGTGGTTTAAAATACAAATCCGTGATCCACAATAAAAAAAGGAGAGTGTGGAATCCAATGAGCCAGCTTGTACCTAAGTTACGGTCAGAGCGAAAAAAGATACGTCCATCACTGCCTCTCAAGTCCTTCACTGTAACGTTCCTCATCTACGAATCTTTCATCCTCGCTCAAATTAACGGGGTAATCATCACTTTCTCGGTCCGAATCTCTCTCGCTCCATTGTAAACAACGGTGAATTGTGAGGAATACTAGCTCCTGTGACGTCACGCTACTTCCGCTACAGGCAAGGCTTTTTTTTATCAGCGAGCAAAAGTTGCGAACTTTATCGTCGATTTTCTCTACTAAATCCTTTCAGCAAAAATATGGCAATATCGCGAAATGATCAAGTATGACACATAGAATGGATCTGCTATTCCCGTTTAAATTTAAAAAAATCATTTCAGTAGGCCTTTAAATCCTTTGTTTAGGGACTAATTTCCTGAGTTTGTAAACAATAAAAAAAAAAAACAAGATCTTTTTGGATAATGAAAAATATTGATCTAACTACTGCATAAACGAAAAAAAAAAAATTCCATACTTGTTTGTTAAGAAAGGCTCTTTGTAGCGGAGGTCGTGATTTCAAAAAGCAGGAGACTTAAGGCAGCTTGCAGGCAAATAAGTATTTAATGCTCAAAAGTCCAATATCTGAGGTAGAGTGCAACAGGGATATGCATAAAGCAAGCAAAGGGAAACTGCAAGAAAAATAACTATATAGAGCAAACAAGAAAGATATGCAAAACAAGAAGTCAAAAATGCTACAACCCGTAAAAGTTACTCTGAACATCAAGACACTAAACATTTGGTATAATCCCACAACCAACAAAGAAAAGAGGCTGGCTTAAAAAGCCCTCCAACACCAGGTGAGACAATCAACAAGTCGCAGGTGAGGAGGGAACGCTCAGAAAGAGAGTAAAGCTAGGGCAAACAAAATACAAACAAAACAGGATGTGGAACCAAAATGACAGTGTAAAACAGGAAGTGAAGCCGAAAAACACTCAAAAACTAAAACAAAGAATGGCCTGGCCTAACAGGTCGTAACAGTACCCCTCGCCCTTAAGGGACAGATTCTAGACATCCTAGAAACCCCCAAAAAACCCAAAAGTCCAAAGTTTCGAGAGGGTAGAGGAAGCACCAAGTGTAGTTGAGCGGCTCTGCGGTAGGCGTGGCGGACGTCCACATCCGTGGCCGACGAGTAGGTGGATGCGAGCAGCAGCCCTGTACCAGCAGCAGTTCATCCTCGGGTCCTGGGCATTGCTGCTGATGGCGCATAGGACGTCCATGGAACGGCCACATTTTTGGCAGACGAGGTGGCGGAGTACGGGTGCCATACAGGCGCCTCAGCAGTAAGCAAGAAAGGCACACGCCAGGCTGGCGCCTGCGTGGCAGACAAGCTGGAAGTTGTGTAGGCTGCAGTACTGTATGTGATGCTGGAGCAGCAGGTCAAGCTGACTGCATAGCTGGCGGCGTGGCTGGAGGTCGAGCTGACTGCAGAGCTGGCGGTAAAGCTGACTGCAGAGTTAGAGACGAGGATGCAGGCGTCGTTGGAAGACCCGCTGGAGACAAGGATGGCGGCGTCGTTGGAAGACCCGCTGGAGACGAGGATGGGCGGCATCGACAGACCTGCTGGAGAGAATGGGCGGCCTCGACAGATCCGCTGAAGAGGACGGCTTTGTCGGAAAGCCCACTTGAGACCAGGCTGGCGGCTGTGGCAGACCTACTGGAGTTGCTTTTGGTGTTTGCAGAGCTGGAGAAGCAGGTGTCTGGACTGGTGGCGTCTGCAGAGCTAGAGCAGCAGGCGTCTTGACTGGTGGTGTCTGGACTGGTGGCGTCTGCAAGGCTAGAGCAGCAGGCGTCGGGACTGTGGCGTCTGCAGGCCCACTGAAGTAGCTGGTGGCAGAGCGGGCATAACATTCGGAGCAAGCCGGGGTGCTGGAACCAGAACAGGAAAAGCAGGGGTTCTGTAAAACTGGAGCGGGTGAGGTGGGAGGAGCTTGAGCCCTAGCCCACTGTGGTCCACCAGCTGTTCCAGTCAAAGAAAAACTGTCCCAACTTGGCGCGTTATGGGCGCAAGCCTCCTCAAGTGTCTTCCGCTAGCGGCGTAGACTGCGCATCCACCTGCGTGCTTCTGGTAATGTACATAAGAAGGTTTTGAGCCAAGGCTGCGCTGAGTGATAGCCCAAGCTGCGTACACTGATTCCAGGAAGGCATTTATCAAACCGCTATTTTTTGGTGAGATCATTCTGTTAGGAAATGCTCTATGTAGCGGAGGTCGTGACCTCAAAAAGGCGGGAGACGTAAGGCAGCATGCAGGCAAAAAAGTATTTAATGTTCAAAAGTCCAATATCTGAGATAAAGTGCAACAGACAAGCAAAGGGAAACTGAGCAAGAAAAATAACTAAAGAGAGCAAACAAGAAAGATATGCAAAACATGAAGTCAAAAATGCTACAAACCGTGAAAGTTCCTCTGAACATCAAGACGCCAAACATTTGGAATAATCCCACAACCAACAAAGAAAAGCGACTGGCTTAAATATTCCAACACACAAACAAACAAGCCGCGGGTGAGGAGGGAAACGCTCAGAAAGAGGGTAAAGCTAGGGCAAACAGAATACAAACAAAACAGGAAGTGGAACCAAAATAAGAGCGTAAAACTGGGAGTGAAGCCCAAAACACAGAAAACACATCCAAAAACTAAACCAAAGAATGGGCTGGCCTAACAGGTGTTGTTATTGTTACTGTTGCTATTTGTATTGATCCGCCTACATTTAAGAGCATTAGCTTGTGGTTAGCAGTTGACATATTCTCCTACGGTGTGTACTGTAGCATGTTTAGCTATTCCTTGTCCTCCAGGGACTTGTAAGATATTTGGTTTATTTTCTGCCATGGATGATGGAGGCGACGATTACTGACTAAACAGTGGCTTTGCACTGTGGAGGGACGTTAGCTGCTTGCAAGAGTACTACCCGCTCCTTCGTTTGTTGCTGTCAAATTTGTGGGACACAGCTGGATTGTGTCATCAACATGCATTAACATGATGCAATGATAATATTTACAGCTCTATCGTCAGTCAACTTTATATCATTTATATCGTGCAATCTTAACGTCAGGGTATCGGCAGAAAATCATAAGACTGACTTAGGGCCTGATCTACCAAGATCCAAATAACAGGTTCTAAACAACGTGCGGAAACTATGACATTTCCGGTCATAAGCCGAAATGTGCGAAAAGTGAAAACAGAGGCCCCATTTTATTGTGATTTTTATGAAAGACAACATACTGTACAGTCTCTTCAGGATTTTGCAGGCTTCTTTGTGATTGTTTGCGGCCTTAAATGCCTCAATTCATGAAAGCTTTTTCAGTTGTTTTGAGGATTTCTTTTTTTTTTAAAGTTCAACTTGAGGTTTTATCAATTTTTTATCAATGTTTTAAGTGTTCCTTGTAACCTCAACCCCAAAAAGCACAGGATTGCAACACGAATGTGAAAACAAATACTGCATTAGACTTAGACTTCCTTTTTATTGTCATTCAAATTTGAACTTTATAGTACGGATAAGAACGACATTTCGTTGCATGAGCTCATGGTAGTGCAGGATAAAAAAGCAATAAGGTGCAGCTATAAATAAATAGATTACTGTACAGATAAATATATTGCACTTTTGCATATGCAACTACGTTTATGGATGTATGTTATATTGTCTTTATATTCCAGCCAGTTAATCCATTTTTGGGGGGAATTGAGGGGATTATTGTGATGCGTTCAAGAGTCTTACGGCCTGAGGAAAGAAGCTGTTACAGAACCTGGAGGATCTGCTTCGGAGGCTGCGGAACCTCTTGCTAGAGTCCAGCAGTGAAAACAGTCCTTGGTGGGGGTGGGAGGAGTCTCTGCAGATTTTCTGAGCCCTGGTCAGGCAGCGGCTTTTTGCGATCTCCTGGATAGGAGGAAGAGGAGTCCTGACGATCTTTTCCGCCGTCCTCACCACTCTCTGCAGAGACTTCCAGTCTGAGGCACTGCAGGCTCCAGTCCAGACAGATGCAGTTGGTCAGAAGGCTCTCTCTCTGTAGAATGTGCTGAGAATGGGGGGAGGGAGCTGTGCTCTTTACATCCGTATTGATGCTTTACTCGTTTTATACCACACAGACTTAAAAGTGAACACTAGATGGCAGTAAAAGCAAAAGCTTTCGTCCACAAGTTGCAGACATTCTCTGTCTGTTTGACAGTTGAAGAGTGTTTGTCCATCTTGAACATTCATTTATGTTCCAACTAGGGTTGTATGGTATACCGGTACTAGTATAGTACCGCGATACTAATGAATCATATTCGGTACTATATCGCCTCTGAAAAGTACCGGTACTAGTATAGTACCACGATACTAATGAATCATATTCGGTACTATATCGCCTCTGAAAAGTACCGGTACTAGTATAGTACCGCGATACTAATGAATCATATTCGGTATTATATCGCCTCTCAAAAGTACCGGTACTAGTATAGTACCGCGATACTAATGAATCATATTCGGTACTATATCGCCTCTGAAAAGTACCGGTACTAGTATAGTACCGCCATACTAATGAATAATATTCGGTACTATATCACCTCTGAAAAGTACCGGTACTAGTATAGTACCGCGATACTAATGAATCATATTTGGTACTATATCGCCTCTGAAAAGTACCGGTACTAGTATAGTACCGCGATACTAATGAATCATATTCGGTACTATATCGCCTCTGAAAAGTACCGGTACTAGTATAGTACCGCGATACTAATGAATCATATTCGGTATTATATCGCCTCTCAAAAGTACCGGTACTAGTATAGTACCGCGATACTAATGAATCATATTCGGTACTATATCGCCTCTGAAAAGTACCGGTACTAGTATAGTACCGCGATACTAATGAATCATATTCGGTATTATATCGCCTCTCAAAAGTACCGGTACTAGTATAGTACCGCGATGCTAATGAATCATATTCGGTACTATATCGCCTCTGAAAAGTACCGGTACTAGTATAGTACCGCCATACTAATGAATCATATTCGGTACTATATCGCCTCTGAAAAGTACCGGTACTAGTATAGTACCGCGATACTAATGAATCATATTCGGTATTATATCGCCTCTCAAAAGTACTGGTACTAGTATAGTACCGCGACACTAATGAATCATATTCGGTACTATATCACCTCTGAAAAGTACCGGTACTAGTATAGTACCGCCATACTAATGAATCATATTCGGTACTATATCGCCTCTGAAAAGTACCGGTACTAGTATAGTACCGCGATACTAATGAATCATATTCGGTATTATATCGCCTCTCAAAAGTACCGGTACTAGTATAGTACCGCGATACTAATGAATCATATTCGGTACTATATCGCCTCTGAAAAGTACCGGTACTAGTATAGTACCGCGGAACTAATGAATCATATTCGGTATTATATCGCCTCTCAAAAGTACCGGTACTAGTATAGTACCGCGATACTAATGAATCATATTCGGTATTATATCGCCTCTCAAAAGTACCGGTACTAGTATAGTACCGCGATACGATGAATGAATCATATTCGGTACTATATCGCCTCTGAAAAGTACCGGTCCGCCACCCCCACACTGTTTTTGTGGTATCATCAAAAACTAATGTAAAGTATCAAACTGTCATGATCTGTGGTCTGGATCATGTTTTTGTTATTTTCTGTTTTAAAGGCCTACTGAAATGAATTTTTTTTATTTAAACGGGGATAGCAGATCTATTCTATGTGTCATACTTGATCATTTCGCGATATTGCCATATTTTTGCTGAAAGGATTTAGTATAGAACAACGACGATAAAGATTGCAACTTTTGGTATCTGATAAAAAAAAGGCTTGCCCCTACCGGAAGTAGCGTGACGTAGTCAGTTGAACATATACGCAAAGTTCCCTATTGTTTACAATGATGGCCGCATGAAGTGAGAGAGATTCGGACCGAGAAAGCGACAATTTCCCCATTAATTTGAGCGAGGATGAAAGATTTGTGGATGAGTAAAGTGCAAGTGAAGGACTAGTGGGGAGTTGAAGCTATTCAGATAGGGAAGATGCTGTGAGAGCCGGGGGTGACCTGATATTCAGCTGGGAATGACTACAACAGTAAATAAACACAAGACATATATATACTCTATTAGCCACAACACAACCAGGCTTATATTTAATATGCCACAAATTAATCCTGCATAAAAACACCTGCGTGTTTGTTATGCTAGCTCCTAGCTCCTCTGCTAGCTCCTAGCTCCATAGAACACGCCAATACAATTCAAACACCTGATCAACACACACCATCACTCAGCCCAAAAGACCGTTTACCTAACCCAAGGTTCATAAAGCTTATATATTTTTAAAAAGTTACGTACGTGACGCGCACATACGGTCAAGTTATCGAATGTTTAGCAGCCAAGGCTGCATACTCACGGTACCTGATATTCAGCTGGGAATGACTACAACAGTAAATAAACACAAGACATATATATACTCTATTAGCCACAACACAACCAGGCTTATATTTAATATGCCACAAATTAATCCTGCATAATAACACCTGCGTGTTTGTTATGCTAGCTCCTAGCTCCTCTGCTAGCTCCTAGCTCCATAGAACACGCCAATACAATTCAAACACCTGATCAACACACACAATCACTCAGCCCAAAAGACCGTTCACCTAACCCAAGGTTCATAAAGCTTATATATTTTTAAAAAGTTACGTACGTGACGCGCACGTAGGTACGGTATGTGTTATGCTAGCTCCTCTGCTAGCTCCTAGCTCCATAGAACACGCCAATACAATTCAAACACATGATCAACACACACAATCACTCAGCCCAAAAGACCGTTCACCTAACCCAAGGTTCATAAAGCTTATATATTTTAAAAAAGTTACGTACATACGCAAAAAAAAGCCAAAGCTGCATACTCACAGTAGCACGTCTGCGTCTTTGTCATCCAAATCAAAGTAATCCTGGTAAGAGTCTGTGTTGTCCCAGTTCTCTACAGGCGTCTGTGTATCCAAATCAAAAGTCCTCCTGGTTAGAGTCTCTGTTATCCGAGTTCTTCCATCTTGACTGCATCTTTCGGGAATGTAAACAAAGAAGCGCCGGCTGTGTACTGTTGTGGCTGACTACGTTCGAAAAATACGTCCATTTCGCACCGACAACTTTCTTCTTTGCTTGCTTGGCTTCCTTCTCCATAATGCAATGAACATGATTGAAACAGATTCACGAACACAGATGTCCAGAATACTGTGGAATTATGAAATGAAAACAGAGCTTTTTCTTATCGGCTTCAATGTGGAAGGCATACCCGTGTTCGCCGGGCTACGTCACGCGCATACGTCATCCTCAGAGGCGTTTCGAACCGGAAGTTTAGCGGCAAATTTAAAATGTCACTTTATAAGTTAACCCGGCCGTATTGGCATGTGTTATAATGTTAAGATTTCATCATTGATATATAAACTATCAGACTGCGTGGTCGGTAGTAGTGGCTTTCAGTAGGCCTTTAAGACTCCATAAGTTCCTGTTTTTGTGCACCCTTGTTTGTTTTAGTTTCCATGGCGACTTATGATTTTCACCTGCCTCTTGCGTTCGGGACACACCTGTTTGTAATCAAGAGACACTATTTAAGCCTGCCTTTGTTGGTCACTCGTCCTGGCTTCATTGTTTGCGTCACGCCTATGCCAAGTAAGTTTTGTTTGTTCCATGCTAAGTCTTAGCCTCTCGTGCAATCGGCACGTTTGCCTTTTTGTTGTTTGCCTGTATTTTGGTAGTTGGGTGATTTATGTTAAATAAATCAAATCCTACCTTCACGCCCTCGTCCGCAGCTGTCAGTTTTGCATTCCGGGAGAACGAACCGCTATAAGCCGCCCCCTGCCGTGACACAAACAACAGAAGAATAAGTGATTATTACATTTGAACAGAAGTGTAGATAGAACATGTTAAAAGAGAAAGTAAGCAGATATTAACAGTAAATGAACAAGTAGATTAATAATTCATTTTCTATCACTTGTCATTAATAATGTTGACAAAATGATAGAATGGAAAGGATGGATGGATATGTCAGCAGACTAAATTAGGAGCCTTTGTTTGCTTACTTACTAATAAAAGACAAATTGTCTTGTATGTTCACTATTTTATTTAAGGACAAACTTGCAATAAGAAACATACACTAACGTTCAAAAGTTTGGGGTCACATTGAAATGTCCTTATTTTTGAAGGAAAAGCACTGTACTTTTCAATGAAGATAACTTTAAACTAGTCTTAACTTGAAAGAAATACACTCTATACATTGCTAATGTGGTAAATGACTATTCTAGCTGCAAATGTCTGCTTTTTGGTGGAATATCTACATAGGTGTATAGAGGCCCATTTCCAGCAACTATCACTCCAGTGTTCTAATGGTACAATGTGTTTGCTCATTGGCTCAGAAGGCTAATTGATGATTAGAAAAGCCTTGTGCAATCATGTTCACACATCTGAAAACACTTTAGCTCGTTACAGAAGCTACAAAACTGACCTTCCTTTGAGCAGATTGAGTTTCTGGAGCATCACATTTGTGGGGTCAATTAAACGCTCAAAATGGCCAGAAAAAGAGAACTTTCATCTGAAACTCGACAGTCTATTCTTGTTCTTAGAAATGAAGGCTATTCCACAAAATTGTTTGGGTGACCCCAAACTTTTGAACGGTAGTGTATATTTAATGTACCCTAAGATTTTTTTGTTAAAATAAAGTAGGGCTGCAACAACTAATCGATTAAATCGATTAAAATCGATTATAAAAATAGTTGCCGATTAATTTAGTCATTGATTCGTTGGATCTATGCTATGCGCATGCGCAGAAGATTTTTATTTGTTTTAAATAAACCTTTATTTATAAACTGCAACATGTACAAACAGCTGAGAAACAATAAGCAAAATAAGTATGGTGCCAGTATGCTGTTTTTTTTCCAATAAAATACTGGAAAGGATAGAAATGTAGTTTGTCTCCTTTATCCGATTATTAATCGATTAATCGAAGTAATAATCAACAGATTAATCGATTATAAAATCAATTGTTAGTTGCAGCCCTAAAATGAAGCCAATAATGCAATTTATTGTGGTGCCCTTTATTTAGAAAAGTACCGAAAAGTATCGAAATAATTTTGGTACCGGTACCAAAATATTGGTATTGGGACAACACTGGTTCCAACACATCCCTGACAACTTGTGAGGTAACTGACTTTTCATTTCTTAGCCTGCCTAATTAAAAGGCTTGCTAATTAGTGTCATTGTCAAGTCAACGCGCTGAAAGGACCACAAATGTCTACGCTATAATCTGCCATGAAGTGACTGTTAGGGTAATTTGGTTTCAAAATAATTTCCCAAGCCCGTCCAGATGGAGCGTGTCTGGACCCGGCCAGTTTTGGGGTGAACGTCGGGCTGCAAAGTGCTCTCAGACGAGGTCACCGGAAGGCAGAAGCCAAGGAGAACGGGCGCCATCTGCGCCAACAGACGTGACGAGGCATCGCCGTCGCCACTGCGGCTCCGGCAACAGCTGCTCAAGCGAGTTGTTTAATATTTTACGTTGTCATATTGTCGTGTCGTGATGACAAAGCCATTATTTCGCCTTCATTAGGACTTGCAATCAGCCAGCTGGATAGCGGGACGGAACGCGGCCCAATTAAGCCGCCGCGGCTCAGGACCGCGTCGCCGTTTGATGGCGGTCGACAGGGACGATGCATGCGTCTCGTGCCGTTTAGACTTTTAAATCATCCTCCCGTGAGCGCTGCCAAACTCAAAGTGACAGACCGTCTTTAGCGCTGAGACCTCATTAAAAGTAAAAATGTTCTGCTGGGCCCAAGAGATGGGAGGTGGGTGGGTGGGTGGGTTGGGGGGGATTCCGGTTTGAATTCCAACTCATCTTGAAGGCGCCGTCTCTCTCAGTGTCGGGCTGGCACAGCAATTATGGATGAGGAGTGCTGGTGATGGAGGAGGCGGGCGAGTCTCGATAAGCATTTCCTTGACGGAGTAATCTCACACTGCGTGGTTAGGGAATCGCTGGCGAAGTCATAGATTTTTGGCCATAAAGCGAGAGGCGCGGGCTGAATAGTAATTTCATGCCTTTCGTGTTTTAAAGCGCGGCGGGGCTGGCTTCCTCTGGCCCCTGACAGACCTGAAAAGGATCTGAAAAGGTTAAAAATGATGAATGGAAGCTGGGGAGCATTTAGCACAACATCAGCTTCAGACAGATGACGGCAGCAGGCGAGCGCCTTTTCATTTCTTGTCCGCCACGGGCAACCAAACGTTTGCTAGAAAATGATGCAAGGAAGCATCATTCCGTAGCTGCTCAAGGCCGCTTGCATTACTCCAATATTTAGGAGATTTATGGTGGGGGAGAAGAAGCTATTTCTCAAACATCGTGCCCCATATAGATATACTGATACTCACTAAAATATTATTATCATTTTCATTGTAGCAAGAAACAAGAAAGTGACAAAAGACCTGGGGCCGTACTTATCAAGCTTCTTAGAATTACTCCTAGAAGTCTGCTAAGAGTTGACTTAAGAGTAAATAAATTATTCGCTGAAAGCTGCACTTAAAAGTTAGTTATCAAGCGTCTTACTCACACTTTCAGCGAAGTGTAGGACTGAATCTTAAGTGTCACACTCAGAGCTGAATTACGACATTACTATGTGCCGTAAACGCAATTTTAGGTGACGTAATTTCTGTGTCCATAGAAATGACCAATCACGGAAGGGAATCCGTTGTCTAAGAATAAAGAAATATCTTGGAAATATTTAAGTGGACAATGGGAGTGTATATTTTGACAATAAACTACAAAATAATACAAAACAAACTAGTCCCCGCCGGCACTCACGCTACCGCTCCCTCTCTTCTCTCGCCCACACACTCACTGACGTCACTCACCTCACGGCCACACACATACGCTACTCTCATAACATTTTCTTTCCAATTCATTAATTAGGCAACTAATTTGAAACTGGTGTGGGTGGCTCTATATATACTAGCCCACTGCAGACACATGCAGAAATCAACAAGGAATCGAAAAGTATTAAATCTGTGACAAAAATAATATCCGCTCTGTCTAAACGATACCGTTTGATCAGCTGCTCGTCATCAAAAAAAACAAACATTGTTCCGTTCCCTGAACGTTGGCGCACGTCTCTCTCGCCTCAGTGCCATCCCCTGCTGGCAACTCCTAACCACTTAAGACACCTCTGAAGGTCTCTTAAATATCGTGGAGAGTAGGAGTGATTCTTAGACTTAAGAACATTGATAAAAAGCTTTTATTCTTAAGTTTGAGAGTAGGACTAAATTTCGCAAATTCTCAGGACTTAAGTGTAAAATGGCACTCTAAGAAGCTTGATAAGTACGGCCCCTGGTTTACAAAGATCCAGACATCACAAACTAAACAGCGTGTGAGATCTATAAAATAGCGTGTACTATTACTGGGTGTGTGATTTACTAACACTGGTAAAGTGGTGCAGACCGCCCTTTTTAAATGAGGATTTTGCATGTACTCCACCACCGAGACACTCTCACTGCCTGCACATTCATGTTATCATGCTCGTTTTGCTATGTTTTTAAACATGCAGGAGACATGTAGCACCGTGGAAGGACCAGCCTCGAAGCACAGCTGGCAGGTGATTGGATTACCCAGCTGGGACTGATCATCCAATCACCTGCCATGCGTGTGTGTGGTGGTCAGGAGACCCCACTAGAGGGCAACCTCTACAAAGATATTTCATGTTCGAACTGAAGAACTTATTTATTTTTTGCAAATAATCTTTAACTTAGAATTTAATGGCAGCAACACATTGCAAAAAATTTGGCACAGGGGCATTTTTACCACTGTGTTACATGGCCTTTCCTTTTAACAACACTCTGTAAACGTTTGGGAACTAAGGAGACCAATTTTTGAAGCTTTTCAGGTGGAATTCTTACCCATTCTTGCAAAAAAATAACAAAGTTTACCAATTTGAACATTAAGTATATTGTCTTTGCGGTGTATTCAATTGAATATAAGTTGAAAAGGATTTGCGACTTCACTGGTTTTGGGTTTTTTACATTGACACAGCTTTTTTTTTTTTTTTCACCTTGGAGAGAAGCTGCTCTTACTCCGATCAAGACGCAAAAAAATGTGTACTTAAAGAAGTTTCTTTCATATAAGAAATATTTTTGTGATATTTATTCTATGTGAATAAAAACAAACGTCATTAAAGAAAATACTAAAGGACACCAAAACGCATCAATTGCCCCTTAAGTCCTCGAGCAGCACTAAAATTATAAAATTATGTTGCTGAATAGACCATATATGTGTGATATTTTTCATTTCTGACGGCCCAAAATGTTGACACACACACGTATGACGGCGGATTCTCATCTGTGCTTTGTCTGTCTGTGCAGAGCGAGCACCGATCCTGCAGCCGTGTCCGGATTTGTCAATTTGCACGTCCTCACACGTGCTAAATAAAACGCAAAATAGTGCTCGCAAAACGGTGATGAGTGTTGATAAACCAAATAAATCACAAACTTCTTAACTAACTGATATACCTGCGCACTGTTCACTGTCGTCACTGTACTGTTGGATGAACTGTATGTATGTATGTATGTATGTATGTATGTATGTATGTATGTAAAGCGTTGTGTCTTGATGTCCAAGACAAATTTCTCCTCGGAGACCATCCATCCATCCATCTTCTTCCGCTTATCCGAGGTCGGGTCGCGGGGGCAGCAGCTTAAGCAGGGAAGCCCAGACTTCCCTCTCCCCAGCCACTTCGTCCAGCTCCTCCCGGGGGATCCCGAGGCGTTCCCAGGCCAGCCGGGAAACATAGTCTTCCCAACGTGTCCTGGGTCTTCCCCGTGGCCTCCTACCGGTCGGACGTGCCCTAAACACCCCCCTAGGGAGGCGTTCGGGTGGCATCCAGACCAGATGCCCGAACCACCTCATCTGGCTCCTCTCCATGTGGAGGAGCAGCGGCTTTACTTTGAGCTCCTCCCGGATGGCAGAGCTTCTCACCCTATCTCTAAGGGAGAGCCCCGGCGGAGGAAACTAATTTCGGCCGCTTGTACCCGTGATCTTGTCCTTTTGGTCATAACCCAAAGCTCATGACCATAGGTGAGGATGGGAACGTAGATCGACCGGTAAATTGAGAGCTTTGCCTTCCGGCTCAGCTCCTTCTTCACCACAACGGATCGATACAGCGTCCGCATTACTGAAGACGCCGCACCGATCCGCCTGTCGATCTCACGATCCACTCTTCCCTCACTCGTGAACAAGACTCCGAGGTACTTGAACTCCTCCACTTGGGGCAGGGTCTCCTCCGCAACCCGGAGATGGCACTCCACCCTTTTCCGGGCGAGAACCATGGACTCGGACTTGGAGGTGCTGATTCTCATCCCAGTCGCTTCACACTCAGCTGCGAACCGATCCAGCGAGAGCTGAAGATCCTGGCCAGATGAAGCCATCAGGACCACATCATCTGCAAAAAGCAGAGACCTAATCCTGCAGCCACCAAACCGGATCCCCTCAACGCCCTGACTGCGCCTAGAAATTCTGTCCATAAAAGTTATGAACAGAATGGGTGACAAAGGGCAGCCTTGGCGGAGTCCAACCCTCACTGGAAACGTGTCCGACTTACTGCCGGCAATGCGGACCAAACTCTGACACTGATCATACAGGGAGCGGACCGCCACAATCAGACAGTCCGATACCCCATACTCTCTGAGCACTCCCCACAGGACTTCCCGAGGGACACGGTCGAATGCCTTCTCCAAGTCCACAAAACACATGTAGACTGGTTGGGCAAACTCCCATGCACCCTCAAGGACCCTGCCCAGAGTGTAGAGCTGGTCCACAGTTCCACGACCAGGACGAAAACCGCACTGTTC
Organism: Entelurus aequoreus; assembly: GCF_033978785.1. Taxonomy (NCBI): domain Eukaryota; kingdom Metazoa; phylum Chordata; class Actinopteri; order Syngnathiformes; family Syngnathidae; genus Entelurus; species Entelurus aequoreus. Next base: position 51,598,591 of record NC_084746.1, on the reverse strand, counting down.
CTCCTGAATCCGAGGTTCGACTATCCGGCGTAGCCTCCTCTCCAGCACACCTGAATAGACCTTACCGGGAAGGCTGAGGAGTGTGATAGTTAGAACACACCCTCCGGTTCCCCTTCTTAAAGAGAGGAACCACCACCCCGGTCTGCCAATCCAGAGGTACCGCCCCCGATGTCCACGCGATGCTGCGGAGTCTTGTCAACCAAGACAGCCCCACAGCATCTTTATTGTCTCCTCGGAGACAATAAAGCTAATTATTATTATTATTGCACGTGCTAAATATTTATATTTGCATCTTCTCCTCCGTTTTGATGGTCAGCATATATCTTGCATATTAATGAAGACAGAGACACAAAATGGATTGCACGCCTTATTTTTAGAGATGTCCGATAATGGCTTTTTTGCCGATATCCGATATTCCGATATTGTCCAACTCTTAATTACCGATACCTATATCAACCGATACCGATATATACAGTCGTGGAATCAACACATTATTATGCCTAATTTAGTTATGATGCCCCGCTGGATGCATTAAACAGGGTTTTCCAAAATAAGAGAACAACTTCAACTCAAGTTATGGAAAAAAATGCCAACATGGCACTGCCATATTTATTATTGAAGTCACAAAGTGCATTATTTTTTTGAACATGCCTCAAAACAGCAGCTTGGAATTTGGGACATGCTCTCCCTGAGAGAGCATGAGGAGGTTGAGGTGGGCGGGGTTGGATGGGGCGGGGTTGAGGTGGGGGTGGGGGAGTAGGGGTAGCGGGGGGTGTATATTGTAGCGTCCCGGAAGAGTTAGTGCTGCAAGGGGTTCTGGGTAGGGATGTCCGATAATGGCTTTTTGCCGATATCCGATATTCCGATATTGTCCAACTCTTTAATTACCGATACCGATATCAACCGATATCAACCGATATATGCAGTCGTGGAATTAACACATTATTATGCCTAATTTGGACAACCATGTATGGTGAAGATAAGGTACTTTTTAAAAAAAATAATAGAATAAGATAACTAAATTAAAAACATTTTCTTGAATAAAAAAGAAAGTAAAACAAGATAAAAACAGTTACATAGAAACTAGTAATTAATGAAAATGAGTAAAATTAAGTGTTAAAGGTTAGTATTATTAGTTGAGCAGCAGCAGCACGCACAATCATGTGTGCTTACGGACTGTATCCCTTGCAGACTGTATTGATATATATTGATATATAATGTAGGAACCAGAATATTGATAACAGAAAGAAATGGGGGGAGGGAGGTTTTTTGGGTTGGTGCACTAATTGTAAGTGTATCTTGTGTTTTTTATGTTGATTTAATAAAAAAAAAACAAAAAACAAAAAAAACGATACAGATTAAAAAAAAACGATACCGATAATTTCCGATATTACATTTTGACGCATTTATCGGCCTATATCCTTAGTTCTGGGCATTTGTTCTGTTGTGTTTATGTTGTGTTACGGTGCGGATGTTTTCCCGAAATGTGTTTGTCATTCTTGTTTGGTGTGGGTTCACAGTGTGGCGCATATTTGTAACAGTGTTAAAGTTGTTTATACGGCCACCCTCAGTGTGACCTGTATGGCTGTTGACAAAGTATGCATTGCATTCACTTGTGTGTAAAAAGCCGCAGATATTATGTGACTGGGCCGGCACGCAAAGGCAGTGCCTTTAAGGTTTATTGGTGTTCTGTACTTCTCCCTACGTCCGTGTACACAACGGCGTTTTAAAAAGTCATACATTTTACTTTTTGAAACCGATACCGATAATTTCCGATATAACATTTGAAAGCATTCATCTCTAGTAATAATCCATAGGTACGTCAGTATTTAACAACACCCCACAACTTTTTGCCACTTTGCATTCCAGACAGACGATAAAAATCACCAAAGCTTTCATTCAAATTAAAATGGTCCAGGGTATGAATCATTTTGGACTTAACGGTATATCATATACAGAAGTTATTCATTGTGGAGGCTTACAAATAATGCAAAGTAGGCACATATTTATTCTAGTTGGGTTCTTCTCATAATTGAAAAAACGTTAAATTCATTGAAACGGCATTGAAGTCACGCCGTGTACTAGAGTTAGCACAATATAGACAATATACGATACGAAGACTAGATGTGTCCTGCAAATCTGACAGCGACAAGCGAACGAAGGCAACCTCAAAGAAATGTAGCGTGTCCCTTCACCGTGCAAAGCCATGTCCTCACGGCAACGTAGCATACTTGTTAGCAAGATAGCGGCTAACTAATTCTTGCCTCCATGGCGGCAAATAAAGTATGTTTCTTACAAGTCCTGGAGGACAAGAAGTAGTGAAACATGCTGCACATCACACTGGAGGAGAATACTATAAACTCAACTCTGGAGCTCTAACCGAGGTGGGCGGATCGAGATGTGTGCCAACAGCAACGATACCAAATATAGTATCAGTAAATATTATGTTGAATTATTTTGCACTATTGACCTTATGTCGCTCAAAACGTTGTATGTACTAAGAGCGAGTAGGGAAATAGTTTAAATCAGGGGTGTCAAAGTCATTTTAACTCGGGGGCCACATGGAGGAAAATCTATTCCCAAGTAGGCCGGAATGGTCAAATCATTGCATGATAACTTAAAAATTCAATCAATCAATCAATCAATGTTTATTTATATAGCCCTAAATCACAAGTGTCTCAAAGGGCTGTACAAAAATTGTCATGATCCGTGGCCTGGATCATGTTTTGTTATGTTCTGTTAGTTTTGGACTCCCATGGTTCCTGTTTTGTGCACCCTTGAGTAGGGATGATGTTCGAAACCGGTTCTCCCGGTTGTTCGATAAGAAAAGAACCGATTCACACAAGCAGCAAAAATAATGGAAGGGAAAAAACGCCTCAAGGCATGGTTATTCACCTATAGTGACCACAGAGACAGCTTGTTTTTGTGTTACTGTATATATTTGTTTTTCTGAAAAATCCCACTTGATATACTTTGGGTAACAACAGTCAATATTTATTTTTTATTTTTTTTGGGGGGGGTAACAGTCAATATTTATTTATTTTTTTTCTTTTTTTTCTTATAAGATAAAAGTGAGCTTTTGTTAAACCAAATATTGTGTTTTTTTCCATATACAACAACCTATCTGGATTCGATAAGAGAGTCGATAAGGAATCGGTTCGATAAGAGGATTCGATAATGGGCTCGAACTCGATAATTTCTTATCAAACATCATCCCTACCCTTGAGTTTGTTTTAGTTACCATGGTTACTTATTATTTTCACCTGCCTCTGATTGGTGTTCGGGACGCTCACCTGTTTCCCGAGCACTAATCAGAGGCATTATTTAAGCCTGCCTTTGCCGGTTAGTCGGGTTGGCTTCATTCTGTCACGTGCGGGGGTCGCAGCTTGCTGCGAGGTTCGTTCACCCAGGATGCAAACTGACCACTCCGGACAGGACGTGCAGGTAGGAACATGATTTATTCTCAAAAACTCGAACAAGTGCCAACAACAAGAAAACAAGCCGACGGAACAACGTGCCGATCGCACTCGAAGCTAAGGCTACCACTTAGCATAGGCGAAAGACAAGGAATACTCACGTAACTTGTTGCATGAAGCAAACAATGAAGCCAGCCCGACTGACCGGCAAAGGCAGGCTTAAATAATGCCTCTGATTAGTGCTCGGAAAACAGGTGAGCGTCCCGAACACCAATCAGAGGCAGGTGAAAATAATAAGTAATCATGGTAACTAAAACAAACTCAAGGGTGCGCAAAACAGGAACTTTGGGAGTCCAAAACTAACAGAACATAACAAAACATGATCCAGGCCACGGATCAGGACAAAAATAAAGACAACTCCAGGTTGATTACTTTGGCCAAAAATAGAACAAGCACATTCTGAAAACGTACAAATCACAAATAATCCCCGGAACAAAACACTTCAAGTTTGTTGCAAATTCTGAGGAAATTGATGCAGCTTCAAAAACACAATGAGCTTAGACTTGGTCTCAGTGTATCTACAAAGCCAGGCTGGAACTTCAAGTCACAGTCTTTCTGAGATTGAACGAAAAACACAACATGTAAACTCTTCTAGGGATCAAATACCTCCTTTGTCATGTCCACGTATCAATCCAGAGCTAACTCAACAAACCATAAGAAACAGAGTTAAAAACTATTCAAAAGTATTAAGTTTACTTTTCTTGTGTTTGACAGATACATTTTGGGGGAGTAAGGGTGACAAATAATGATGTGTTCGAAGCACAAGTCTTAAAGGCCTACTGAAAGCCACTACTACCGACCACGCAGTCTGATAGTTTATATATCAATGATGAAATCTTAACATTGCAACACATGCCAATACGGCCGGGTTAAAGTGACATTTTAAAATTCCCGGGAAATATTCGGCTGAAACATCGCGGTATGATGACGTATGCGCGTGACGAAGTCCGAGTAACGGAAGTTATGGTACCCCGTAGAATCCTATACAAAAAGCTCTGTTTTCATTTCATAATTCCACAGTATTCTGGACATCTTTTGCAATTTGTTTAATGAACAATGAAGGCTGCAAAGAAGACAGTTGTAGGTGGGATCGGTGTATTAGCAGCGGACTACAGCAACACAACCAGGAGGACTTTGTTGGAGCGCTAGCCGCGCTAGCCGCCGACTTCACCTTGACTTCCTACGTCTCCGGGCCGCCAAACGCATCGGGTGAAGTCCTTCGTCCTTCTGCCGATCGCTGGAACGCAGGTGAGCACGGGTGTTGATGAGCAAATGAGGGCTGGCTGGCGTAGGTGGAGAGCTAATGTTTTTAGCATAGCTCTGTGCAGTCCGGTTGCTAAGTTAGCTTCAATGGCGTCGTTAGCACAGCATTGTTAACCTTCGCCAGCCTGGAAAGCATTAACCGTGTATTTACATGTCCACGGTTTAATAGTATTGTTGATTTTCTATCTATACTTCCAGTCAGGGGTTTATTTCTTTTGTTTCTATATGCAGTTAAAGCAAGATGCTATCACGTTAGCTCGTAGCTAAAGCATTTCGCCGATGTATTGTCGTGGAGATAAAAGGCACTGAATGTCCATTTCGCGTTCTCGACTCTCATTTTCAAGAGGATATAGTATCCCAGGTGGTTTAAAATACAAATCCGTGATCTACAATAGAAAAAGGAGAGAGTGTGGAATCCAATGAGCCAGCTTGTACCTAAGTTACGGTCAGAGCGAAAAAAGATACGTCCATCACTGCCTCTCAAGTCCTTCACTGTAACGTTCCTCATCTACAAATCTTTCATCCTCGCTCAAATTAATGGGGTAATCGTCACTTTCTCGGTCCGAATCTCTCTCGCTCCATTGTAAACAACGGGGAATTGTGAGGAATACTAGCTCCTGTGACGTCACGCTACTTCCGCTACAGGCAAGGCTTTTTTTTATCAGCGAGCAAAAGTTGCGAACTTTATCAGCGATTTTCTCTACTAAATCCTTTCAGCAAAAATATGGCAATATCGCGAAATGATCAAGTATGACACATAGAATGGATCTGCTATTCCTGTTTAAATAAAAAAAATCATTTCAGTAGGCCTTTAAAACGGCAGGTTTTAAGTTGCATGTGGGTCGAGGAGGAGAAGCCACAGTCACCCTTTACTGTGCACCTCTTGCTTGGCCCTGGTATAAACCGTTTGCTTGCCTAACAGAATTGCTATTGTGACATTCAGTGGGCACATTTAGAACAGCAGTTTCTTTCGTTAAAAAAAAAAAAAAGCAGCTCATTTTAATACTTGGCAAACGCATCACTCGGGTCGGATAAATCCTGTTTAGGCCCGCGGGCCGTAGGTTTGACACCCCTGGTTTAAACACTTAATGAATGTTGTTACACCGCCATCGTGTGTTCTTGTCTGATTATAATTGTGATCAAAAATGGAATCATTCAATGATCTTAAAAATTTGAGGTGTCAGTATCAGCATTGATACTGCCCCTATAACTACTTGGTAGGCAATCGATACCCAAATTTGTAATACCACCCTTAACTAATGTAATGTATCCAAGCAACAGAAGAACAAGTGCCCATTAGATTTGAACAGAAGTGTAGATAGATTTGTATTCCAGCATAAAGTGACCAGATATCAACAGTAAATTAAAAAGTAGATTATTTATTTTTTATATAAATAATTATTATACAACCTGAAATTACACAATACAGTATCTGCATACCTCAAATTAGGAGCCTTTGTAACCCGTTTTGAAATGCTTCTATTACCATTTCTATGTTAAATAATGCAGTATATGGTGAGGCTGCCATATATATATCGCCCATCTGTACTGTGTGTAACCTTCCTGCCCGTCTCTGGTATGCTATTGAGATTCCTAGCAAACCCCAGCAGGGCTAAGTGGGTCACTGCAAAAGTCCACTATTGTCTGCAGAGAAGAATTGATTTTGGGGATGGAGTCACAGGAAGTGGAACCCGTTAGTTTCACCATCATGACTTTGTCACAGTCTCACCCTGAAAGTCCTTTTCCTGAAAATGCTGCCGTTTTAAAACCTAACAAAGTTGTGCAGTTAGTTTTATGAACTCAGTGGAATACAAATTGGATGAACACCCAACTGGAAATAGCCACACACTGTAAATGCTGTCTTTATAGACGGGTGGGTTTTTTTCTGTGAAAACTCTTTTTAACATGTTTTTAATAATGATATGAAGCGCATAAAACGGTGAAAAGGAAAATAGATTTGACCCCATAATCAATAATTAAGTACCGTCATCATACATAGACGTTTTCAACCGGAAGTTTAGCGGGAAATTTAAAATGTCACTTTATAAGTTAACCCGGCCGTATTGGCATGTGTTGCAATGTTAAGATTTCATCATTGATGTATAAACTATCAGACTGCGTGGTCGCTAGTAGTGGCTTTCAGTAGGCCTTTAAGGCGTACGCGTCGTGGTGTTTCTGTGACGATCTTATGGAGGAGGCGGGATTCGCTGGTCTGTGCCTTTCGGGAGAGGGCCAGTGTGGCTGCTTCTCGTCTGATGTTTGCTGGGGCGATGCCAGCGAGGACGGGCAGTTGGTTTACCGGGGTCCCTCGCAGGCACCCGGAGACGGTCCGCAGGGTGCTGCAGATGCAGATGGTATGGATCGATGGATGTCCAGTTGGCAAGTCATGAATCGGTTGGTTGTAGATCTGACACAAAATATCTAATCCCGCGAGACTTCTGTGATGACGTAATACGACAGGACCACGCAATGTAAACCAATCAGAAGCAGCGTAAGGCTGGCCGTCGCATCTTTATTTTTCACACACACTTTTCAGCGCAGTGTTGTCAACCTGGCGACTTTCTCGTTAAATCTAGAATCTTTTTAACTCCTCTTAGTCACTTTCTTTCTCAAAAGCGACAAATCTAGCAATTTTTTGGGATGTTTGGAGACATTAAAGCACGTAAGGCTTTCCTCACATGCGGACCCCTGTCTACTGAATGTCTGCTCTTAGACACTCGCATATATAAAGTTGCCGTACAGATTTGACACATTTTTATTAGTTACACTCTTAAAGGCCTACTGAAATGATTTTTTTTTATTTAAACGGGAATAGCAGATCCATTCTATGTGTCATACTTGATCATTTCGCGATATTGCCATATTTTTGCTGAAAGGATTTAGTAGAGAACATCGACGATAAAGTTCGCAACTTTTGCTCGCTGATAAAAAAAAGCCTTGCCTGTAGCGGAAGTAGCGTGACGTCACAGGAGCTAGTATTCCTCACAATTCCCCGTTGTTTACAATGGAGCGAGAGAGATTCGGAGCGACAAAGCGACGATTACCCCATTAATTTGAGCGAGGATGAAAGATTCGTAGATGAGGAACGTTACAGTGAAGGACTTGAGAGGCAGTGATGGACGTATCTTTTTTCGCTCTGACCGTAACTTAGGTACAAGCTGGCTCATTGGATTCCACACTCTCTCCTTTTTCTATTGTGGATCACGGATTTGTATTTTAAACCACCTGGGATACTATATCCTCTTGAAAATGAGAGTCGAGCACACGAAATGGACATTTAAAGTGACTTTTATCTCCACGACAATACATCGGCGAAATGCTTTAGCTACGAGCTAACGTGATAGCATCTTGCTTTAACTGCATATAGAAACAAAAGAAATAAACCCCTGACTGGAAGTATAGATAGAAAATCAACAATACTATTAAACCGTGGACATGTAAATACACGGTTAATGCTTTCCAGACTGGCGAAGGTTAACAATGCTGTGCTAACGACGCCATTGAAGCTAACTTAGCAACCGGACTGCACAGAGCTATGCTAAAAACATTAGCTTTCCACCTACGCCAGCCAGCCCTCATTTGCTCATCAACACCCGTGCTCACCTGCGTTCCAGCGATCGGCAGAAGGACGAAGGACTTCACCCGATGCGTTTGGCGGCCCGGAGACGTAGGAAGTCAAGGTGAGGTCGGCGGCTAGCGCGGCTAGTGCTGTCCTCCTGGTTGTGTTGCTGTAGTCCGCTGCTAATACACTGATCCCACCTACAACTGTCTTCTTTGCAGCCTTCATTGTTCATTAAAAAATTGCAAAAGATGTCCAGAATACTGTGGAATTATGGAATGAAAACAGAGCTTTTTGTATAGGATTCTACGGGGTACCATAACTTCCGTTACTCGGACTTCGTCACGCGCATACGTCATCATACCGCGATGTTTCAGCCGGATATTTCCCGGGAAGTTTTAAATGTCACTTTATAAGTTAACCCGGCCGTATTGGCATGTGTTGCAATGTTAAGATTTCATCATTATCAGACTGCGTGGTCGGTAGTAGTGGCTTTTAGTAGGCCTTTAAACGATAAATCTAAGCAACAGAACATCAATTAAAGCTTTTTTCTACAAGAGGATGGGTCAAATGCAGAGGGTAATGTCACCACACCTAGTGTGTGTGTGACTATCAGTGGTTGTGGAAGTCTCCGAGTGTGGTGGGTTCTTCTGATGACGATAGATCTTACAGGTTGGAGCAAGTATTTTATTTGTCATACACAAGTATGGTTTGCTTTCCAGCAATATATATTCAAGACTTTTCAGTCCGGCGTGTCCCTGCTCTTGGCTCCAACTCCAACTCCAACCACGTGTCTCGGACCGGCTGCTGCTAATAAAGGCGACAGGTGATTAGATAGCCAGTCCCAGCTGGGCAATCTACTCACCTGTCGCTGGCTTCGAGGCCGGTCCTTACACACCCCGCTCCGCGGCAGGCCCACAGACCACGCCCCAATTTAACTTTATTCGACTTAATCCATTAATCGATTGATTAGCCCTCGCCCTCATTGTGTTATGTTGGGCAACAACATTGGTTCTCAATAATTGTTTGTCTCTTTCATGCCCTCAGCCCAGTATTGAAATACTATTGAGAACCAGATCATATTCATTTATTCATGAATAAAAACTAGGGATGTCCGATAATGGCTTTTTGCCGATATCCGATATTCCGATATTGTCCAACTCTTTAATTACCGATACCGATATCAACCGATACCGATATCAACCGATATATGCAGTCGTGGAATTAACACATTATTATGCCTAATTTGGACAACCATGTATGGTGAAGATAAGGTACTTTTTTAAAAAAAATAATAAAATAAGATAACTAAATTAAAAACATTTTCTTGAATAAAAAAGAAAGTAAAACAATATAAAAACAGTTACATAGAAACTAGTAATGAATGAAAATGAGTAAAATGAAGTGTTAAAGGTTAGTACTATTAGTGGAGCAGCAGCACGCACAATCATGTGTGCTTACGGACTGTATCCCTTGCAGACTGTATTGATATATATTGATATATAATGTAGGAAGCAGAATATTGATAACAGAAAGAAATGGGGGGAGGGAGGTTTTTTGGGTTGGTGCACTAATTGTAAGTGTATCTTGTGTTTTTTATGTTGATTTAATTTTAAAAAAAAACCCGATACCGATAATTTCCAATATTACATTTTAACGCATTTATCGGGCCGATATTATCGGACATCCCTAATAAAAACACTAATACTGAAAGTGCCATCTGCCTCCAGGGGGACGTGCCACACTATATGTGAAGTACTGGACTACAAAGAGCTGTAAAAAGGCATAAAATAAAACAAATGACAGTGTGCTGTTTGTCCTTGGAGACGCTAACATTAACAATCATTGCTCGTTATGGACCGGCAGACATTTGTCATAAAGTAAACATAATGTATTGTTTGGCAGTGGGACAAAAAGGGAAAACAGTCCAATAAAAAGTAAATTCATGTCCTCATTAAAAAATGTCTGTGGTTTTTAATTTTTAAACTTCTTGTCACCTACTGCAACCGTTTCAATGAAAGCGACTTCTTGCTCACAATATAAGTTGTGGATGTTCAGATTGTGTTTTAGAAAGTGTGTGTGTGTGTGTGTGTGTGTGTGTGTGTGTGTGTGTGTGTGTGTGTGTGTGTGTGTGTGTGTGTGTGTGTGTGTGTGTGCGTGTGCGTGTGCGTGTGCGTGTGCGTGTGCGTGTGTGTGCGGGATCGGGGCTTATTCAAGGATCAACCATAGTGGGAAAGTGTGCAAGACCATTAGCACATAGCTAACGTGCTTTCATGACAAAAGTATGTTTGCTTGCCATTAGAGATGTCCGATAATGGCTTTTTTGCCGATATTCGATATTCCGATATTGTCCAACTTTTAATTACCGATTCCGATATCAACATTATATTGCATTGTTTTTCATGTAATATTTATCTCAAAGTTAATGTTTCCTTTTAAAAGGTATGTTGCATGTTAAAACGGATTAAATACATTTTAATGATAAATAAATGATAAATGGGTTATACTTGTATAGCGCTTTTCTACCTTCAAGGTACTCAAAGCGCTTTGACAGTATTTCCACATTCACACACAGATTCACACACTGATGGAGGGAGCTGCCATGCAAGGCGCTAACCAGCAGACATCAGGAGCAAGGGTGAAGTGTCTTGCCCAAGGACACAACGGACGTGACTAGGATGGTAGAAGGTGGGGATTGAACCCCAGTAACCAGCAACCATCCGATTGCTGGCACGGCCACTCTACCAACTTCGCCACGCCGTCCCCAATAATTAATGTCGTTGTTTTGCAATACAAGTTTTTTAATGTACACGCTGTGTCACAGAGTAAATGAAACTTGGTAATAATTAGAGATGTCTGATAATGGCTTTTTTGACGATATCCGATATTCCGATATTGTCCAACTCTTAATTACCGATTTTGATATCAACCGATACCAATATATACAGTCGTGGAATTAACACATTATTATGCCTAGTTTTGTTGTGATGCCCCGCTGGATGCATTAAACAATGTAACAAGGTTTTCCAAAATAAATCAACTCAAGTTATGGAAAAAAATGCCAACATGGCACTGCCATATTTATTATTGAAGTCACAAAGTGCATTATTTTTTTGAACATGCCTCAAAACAGCAGCTTGGAATTTGGGACATGCTCTCCCTGAGAGAGCATGAGGAGGTTGTGGGGGAGTTAGTGGGGGGGTGTATATTGTAGCGTCCCGGAAGAGTTAGTGCTGCAAGGGGTTCTGGGTATATGTTCTGTTGTGTTTATGTTGTGTTACGGTGCGGATGTTCTCCCGAAATGTGTTTGTAATTCTTGTTTGGTGTGGGTTCACAGTGTGGCGCATATTTGTAACAGTGTTAAAGTTGTTTATACGCCTACCCTCAGTGTGACCTGTATGGCTGTTGACCAAGTATGCTTTGTATTCACTTGTGTGTGTGAAAAGCCGTATGTGTTTGGGCCGGCACACAAAGGCAGTACTTTTAAGGTTTATTGGCGCTCTCTACTTCTCCCTACGTTTGTGCACCACTCCGTTCAGCGGCGTT